>NW_026463066.1:0-63617 GCF_021730395.1 Mercenaria mercenaria | reverse complement strand
GATCACTTGTGTGAAGTTTCATTAAACTGTGTCAAGGGGATGAGGAGAGATGGTGCGCACAAGATTGTGTCTATGTATATAGTATAGTAACAAAAAAACAAAGTCCCATAACTCTGCAATTTTTTTTTCTAAAAGAACCTAACATGCCCCATGCACAACTACTGTTGGTACTGATCACTTGTGTGAAGTTTCATTAAATTGTGTCAAGGGGATGAGGAGAGATGGTGCACACAAGATTGTGTCTATGTATATAGTATAGTAACAAAAAAACAAAGTCCCATAACTCTGCAAATTTTTTTTCTAAAAGAACCTAACATACCCCATGCACAACTACTGTTGGTACTGATCACTTGTGTGAAATTTCATTAAATTCTGTCAAGGGGATAAGGAGAGATGGTGCGCACAAGATTGCGTCTACGGACAGACAGACAGACGGACAGACAGACAGACAACCTGAAACCAGTATACCCCCCCTTACAACTTTGTTGTCGGGGATACAAAAATGATAACATTTTTAAAGAAATATTCTAGAATGAAATTGGAAAAGAATGCCAGAAATGCGAAGAATGAAGGTGTAATTGGCATATCTAGGGAATTACTACCTTTGTACCTGTAAGAAATGGCAAAGGTTTAGTTTTTCTTTATAGGTTAGAATGTACTGAATATCCCCACTAATATTTTCAATGTCAGATGACAATGCATATAGCATTTTCTTGTCAGCATGCCCAGCCTTTCATTTCTTGCGAGATAGCCCTTGTCTTGAAGGTCTGTCTATAGACAATCTATAGATAACAAACAAAAAACAAGAGGGTCATGATGACCCTAAATCGCTCACCTGAGTAATATGAGCCACATGTTTCAAATGGCAAACTGATGCTAAAATATTAGAAAGTAGGTCAGTACGTCAAATTCATGGTCACTGAAGGTCAGTTTAAAGATCGGTATGCAAAACTGTACATATCATCCAAATTTCAAGGCTGTATCTTAAAAAAAAACAAGAAAGTAGGTCTGTAGGTCAAGTTCACTGTAAGGTGACCCGTAATCACTTGGGTACATCAATGAAATATAATTAAACAAGCTAGGAAATATGATCTGATAATTTCTGAAGTATTTTTTCCTATATAACTCGTAGAACAAGTGACCTCCAGGGTTGGGCCTCTTTTTACCCCAGGGGCATAATTTGAACAATACTGTTAGAGGTCCACTTGGCAATGCTACATACCAAATGTCAAAAGCCTAGACCTTTCAGTTTAAGACAAGAAGATCTTTAAAGTTTTCTCCTATATATGTCTATGTAAAACTTGGGACCCATGGGGCGGGGCCTCTTTTCACCCCAGGGGCACAATTTCAACAAAATATCAAAGGCCTAGGTCTTGTAGTTTCAGACAAAAAGATTTTTAAAGTTTTTTCCTATATAAATCTATGTAAAACATCGGACCCCTGGGGCAGGGCCTCTTTTCATCCCAGGGGTACAATTTGAACAATCTTCATAAAGGACCATTAGATGATGTCACATGCCAAATATCAAGGCTCTATGCCTTGCAGTTTTGGAAAAGAAGATTTTTAAAGTTT
This sequence comes from Mercenaria mercenaria, assembly GCF_021730395.1. Taxonomy (NCBI): domain Eukaryota; kingdom Metazoa; phylum Mollusca; class Bivalvia; order Venerida; family Veneridae; genus Mercenaria; species Mercenaria mercenaria. The sequence continues at coordinate 62,045 of NW_026463066.1, read as the reverse complement.
TTCCTTTCATTTGCCATTGCAACCAGAGTTCTGCATGGAATGAAATTCTTTGAACAATTTTGAAAGGGGACAACCCAAAGAACATTCCTGTGAAGTTTGGTGCAATTCTGCCCAGTGGTTTTCAAGAAGACTTTTTTAGAAAATGTTGACGGACGGACGAGGGACGACTGACACCGCATGAAGCACGACAGACGACAGACACTGACAGGTCACAGAAGCTCACCATGAGCCAACAGTGCCGCCAAGCATGGCAATATACGCCCGACGGGTTACACCAGAGGATGGGAGCAAAATTTAAAGAACTTGACTGTTGAAGCCCCAAAAGACAGGAACAAACAAGAGGGTCATGATGACCCTGGATCGCTCACCTGAGTAATATGACCTACATGTTTCAAATGTCAAACTGATGATAAAATATTTAGAAAGACAGTACGTCACATTCATGTTCAATGAAATTCAGTTTTACGATTTGTGTGCAAAACTGTGTATGTCATCAAAATTTCAAGGCTGTATCTTAAACAAGAGATCACAGAGTGATCTTGGCACCCACCACTGAACCATTTTTGAGTGTTCCAATTTCAAGACTAGCTGAATGTCAAAATCAAGGTCAAATTTCATTTCAGTACATAACACTATGCATGTGGTCCATGCATATGGTCCAAATTTGAAAGCTGTAGCTTGAGAAATGTGAAAGTAGGTCACAAGATCAATTTCAAGGTCAAAGTTCATTTCAGTACACAAAACTATGCATGTGCTCCAAATCTGGAGGCTGCAGCTTGAGAAATGTGAAAGTAGGTACTAGGTAAAAGTCAATGTCAAATTTCAATTCAGAACACAAAAATAAGCAGGTGGTCCAAATTTGAAGGCTGTAGCTTAAGAAATGTGAAAGTAGGTCACTAGGTCATTCTGAAGATCAAAGTTCATTTCGGTACACAAAATTATGCATGTGGTCCAAATTTGAAGGCTGTAGCTTGAGAAATGTGAAAGTAGGTCACTAGGTCAAAATCAAGGTGAAATTTCATTTTAAAAACACAAAACTATGCATGTGGTCCAAGTCTGAAGCCTGTACCTTCAAAAATGTGAAAGTAGGTCACTAGGTCAATGTCAAGGTCAAATTTTTTTTTCGGTACACAAAACTATTCATGTGGTCAAAATTTGAATGCTATAGCTTGAGAAATGTGAAAGTAGGTCACTAGGTCAAAATAAAGGTCAAATTTCATTTCGGAACATGAAACTATGCAAGCGGTCCAAATTTGAAGCCTGTACCTTCAGAAATGTGAAAGCAGGTCACTAGGTCAATGTCAAGGTCAAAGTTTCTCCAGTGCACAAAACTATGCATGTGGTCCAAATTTGAAGGCTGTAGCTTGAGAAATGTGAAAGTAGGTCACTAGGTCAAAACAAGGTCAAATTTCATTTCGAAACACAAAACTTTGCATATGGTCCAAATTCGAAGCCTGTAACTTCAAAAATGTAAAAGTAGGTCACTAGGTCAATTTAAAGGTCAAAGTTTTTATCGGTACACAAAATTATGCATGTGGTCCAAATTTGAAGGCTGTAGCTTGAGAAATGTGAAAGTAGGTCACTAGGTCAAAATCAATGTCAAATTTCATTTTGGAACACGAAACTATGCATGTGGTCCAAATTTGAAGCCTGTACCTTCAAAAATGTGAAAGTAGGTCACTAGGTCAATGTCAAGGTCAAAGTTTTTTCTACTGCACGAAACTATGCATGTGGTCCAAATTTGAAGGCTGTAGCTACAGAAATGTGAAAGTAGGTCCCTAGGTCAAAATCAAGGTCAACTCAAGACAAGGTTCATCTTGCCACTCAAAACTAAACATGTGGTCCAAATTTGAATATTGTAGGTTATTGACGATTTTAAAAGCTTTTCCCTATATAAGTCTATATGAACCATGTGACCCCTTGGGCGGGGCCATATTTGACCCTAGGGGGATAATTTGAACAAACTTGGTAGAGAACCACTAGATGATGCTACATTACAAATATCAAAGCCCTAGGCTTTGTGGTTTGGACAAGATTTTCAAAGTTTTTCCCTATATAAGTCCATGTAAACCATATGACCCCCAGGGCGGGGCTATTTTTGACCCTAGGGGGGTAATTTGAACAATCTTAGTAGAAGACCACTAGATGATGTCACATACAAAACATCAAAGCCCTAGGCCCTGTGGTTTTGGACAAGAAGTTTTTCCCTATACAAGTCTATATAAACCATGTGACCCCCGGGGCGGGGCCATATTTGACCCCAGGGAAATAATTTGAATCATCTTGGCAGAGAACCACTAGATGATGCTTCTTACCAAATATCAAAGCCCTAGGCTATGTGGTTTTGGACAAGAAGATTTTCAAAGTTTTTCCCTATATAAATCTATGTAAACCATATGACCCCCAGGGCGGGGCTATTTTTGACCCTAGGGGGGTAATTTGAACAATCTTAGTAGAAGACCACTAGATGATGTCACATACAAAACATCAAAGCCCTAGGCCCTGTGGTTTTGGACAAGAAGTTTTTCCCTATACAAGTCTATATAAACCATGTGACCCCCGGGGCGGGGCCATATTTGACCCCAGGGAAATAATTTGAATCATCTTGGCAGAGAACCACATGATGATGCTTCTTACCAAATATCAAAGCCCTAGGCTCTGTGGTTTTGGACAAGAAGATTTTCAAAGTTTTTCCCTATATAAATCTATGTAAATAATAGAAATAAACAAAGGGCCATAACTCACTCAAAAATTGTTGAACCAGTCTGATTTTCAGGGGGACACAACTAGGGTACCAATACATCATTCTGACAAAGTTTGGTCAAAATCCCCCTAGAAGTTTCTGAGGAGATGCGATAACGACAAATTGTTAACGGACGGACCACGGACGCAGAGTGATTTGAATAGCCTACCATCTGATGAAAAGCAAGAAAGTAGGTCAGTAGGTCAAGGTCACAGTCAAGTGACATCATATTACTTGGGGTCATCAGGTAATTATAGTTAAACAGTCTTGGAATAGGATCAGATGAGTATTTTCCCTATATCCTCATATCTATGCAATCTCGCCAGGCATATGTATGTTTTTGACAACACAGAAAATGACGTCACTCGACCTTCAGCTATTTCCGGAAGTAAATAAAATGAAAGTAGAAATGCTAAACTTGAAAACGAAAGCCGCATTTTGATTCGTAGATAGTCAGGGGTCACGCGCAGGGGTCACCCCATCTAAATGTATGCGCATGGACTTCTTTTTTTTCTCTTTTTTTTTGCTATTGGGGAGCCAATTTTCAGCACTTTATTAGAATTGAAATTACCTGGGCTTTAGTACAGCATGTCAGCTTTTAATCTATGAAAAAATATTTGAGCTCTGGATAAACAGAAATCCCACAGGGGTCCGTAATGGACCAAGGGTACATTGATAATTTTGGAACTTCATCAAATCGCTCAAAACGTCATTTTTGATGTTGTCTGAGAGTGTCAGTATATGCCTCCAGCCCTTTTTTTATGGTTTTGGGGAAGGGTGGTGGGTCCTTTCAGAAGGGGAAATTTGCGTCGTAATACCAAATTGGGGATTTTTTTTATATGTATAAAAAAAAAAAAAAAACACAGACTGAGTAAGATCAAGGCCTCCCCTGGCTGTTTCACACTTTTAGCCATGACTTAAGCCAATTGCAAAATCTTGGGACCATTTCATATCCTAAAGTGCCAGAATTAGAAGCCATTATTTTTTTAAAATCTCTATTTCATTTTATACCTTAACCAAGCAATTTGCCCTTGAACCATTTCATCCTAATATCACATTGAATCAAAAATAGTTTTTAATCTTGTCATTAAAATGTTTAAATCATTTTTCAAGAACAATTTCAAAGCTAAAGTAATTGCTCAATGTATGAAATTATTCCTTTAATAGTTTGCAATTTTTGAATTATCTCCCTTTAATGGGCATTTTTCATGCTTTTTAAATGCTTTTAATTGCATTATATATAAATCTCAATTAACAATCTAGTCCATACATAATACTGTATAGCGAAAATACCACCTAATGGTATGATTTAGACATTGTAACTAAAAAATTAAAACTGGAATTTTTAACATTTAGACTTCAAATATATATTGCTAAGTGCATCAGAAAATATATATACAATATTAAAATGCTGTGTGTTATTTTTTAAAAGAGATATTTACTCCAAAAAATTTAGTCCCCATAGCATTTTGGAAATAGGATAGACAACTCCTGAATGACTATCTCATCAAATTTGCTGATACATGTATAAAAATAAACTTAGGTATTTTCCCGGGATACCCTCATTGAAGTCTGTTTCTTCATTTCATTCAGACATGGAATGTAAACAAATACAGGAACAACTTAACAGTACAAGGACATCAAACAACCTTTTTTATTATCCTTCAGGACAGGTACACATGTTAGTTCATACTTGTAGTTAATAAACCAAAATGTAAAACAATTAATTAGCTCATCAAAGAAATGAAGACTAATAACTTCACAATATTTTATTACCTCCCTTCATTTTATTTATCATCTACATTCTACATATTTTTTATGGAATTACCTCCCTTTATCTCAAATAAGTTTTCTTATATTGCAATTTAATCGGTCAGTATTTTTACCTTAATTTTCAGACAAATAAATTTATATTTTTTTAATCCATGGTAAGATGAAAAGCATTATTAAAGAATACCATAAAAGCATTTATCACACATGAATGCAAGGTATACACAACAAATAATTTTGAGCCTTGTTGCCAATGACAATGTTGAAAAATATTAAAGCTCAGATGGCATAACAGTGAGAAAAAATCTTTTTAAGTTAAGTTAAGTTAATAATTCCCATATTAACTTATGAAAACAAAAATTTAAAGTATGTTGTTATTCCCATTTCAGTCCAACATACCTAAAGAAGTAAATACTACAAAGACTGTATATCAAATTTTTGAAAATAAAATTCCACCAACATATTTTGTTCTTATTTCTTTTATCTTGATTATGTAGTGTACTTATCTGGAATGATGAGATATTTTGAAATGTATATTTCTTTTTTCTCCTGGATGGAAAAAAAAATAAAATATATAAACAAAACAACCATTTATACCAACCAAATTGTAAAATACTTAAGTTTCTTTGATGTTAGTAATTATATGTTGAGACATGAAAACAACATAAAATATCAACATAAAATATAATTATAAAATTGTGGAACATCATTTGTAGATTAGATTAGACTGTATTATACAAATGTTTATATGAAAATATGTGACAACTCTGGTTAAATAGAATATTAGTTAACTTATGGTTAAATGTTGAACTGCTTTAACATTAATCTACAAGTGATGAATGAGTTCATCTTACCATAACTTTGACATTTAATGTATTATTAAGAAAACTATAACATACAAGAAATTACACACAGACAGTATAAGTTGCTGAATGACTGGGTCATTCTCCACCACAAATACTATGAAACTTAAAAAGTCCAATTAAATGTGTTTCTTTAAATTAGATTGATCACATTTTAACATTTCTATGAATGCAATTGTTAAATGCTTGCTTCTTACATGCATGCATTAATGGAAATAAAAAATGATTTAACAATATATGTATACAGTCTTGTCATGAACGCATTCTGTACAGATGATAATACATAGAAAAGTCAACATATTTATTATATGTGTCCATCTCAGTTTACAGCTGGTTCATGGCTGTCCCGCACTTGAATATACATCATGCAGCACAGTTGGGGTAAATTCCATTTCACATGACAACACACTTGTAGCACTTCTGGAAATACAAATGTTTTACATAAAAGAGAATAAAACATGATAGTTTTTAAAACAATTATAACATCATTTTAGACATTTGCAGATATTCTAATCTTAGAAATATATTATCAAGCAGCAAGTCAGGTAACTCTACAAATTGACATTTTGTCTAATTTCAACTTGTCTAAGGAATTACCTGTTTTAAGCAGCAAGATTGTGTTGCTACTTGGCTTGCTGCTTTATTTAAATTTTACATATACTTAGATTAACTAAATGACAAGTTATATAATAGGACTGTCTGAAAAGATTGCATATTCTATAACATTCAATGTACATATTCAATAAAATGGTGAAAACAATAAACAGATAAATCTGATGATGTTCACCTATGATCTCACCTAAAAGCTCCAACAACAACCTACAACCTCTGATTAGTATATGATGTAATAATGATAAACTACCTAAAGTGTTTTTATATAGCATGCAAAAACAATGAACTTGAGAACTGCCAAAACTTCACCTTATGAGTAATATATGTTCACTTTTCCCCTTGTTGAAAGTGTTGTTTTTCTTAAAGCATTTGAAACCATAGATATTATAAGTACAGTGCAACCTCTGTAGAGCAATACCCTGTGGGATATACAAATATTTTAGTTATTTTGAGGTTGTTGTTCTGGAGAAGTAAATTTGATAGTTATATTTCAGCTTAGTGAAATTCTCATGATGTTGTTATAGAGAGGTTTTTGCTTCAGAGTGAGCTACTCTGAAGAGGCTGTACTGTGCAAATTGCTTCAAACTTCATCTCCTTCAACTGAGCTAAACGAAGAAAAACAACAAAAGATTTTCCAAATTCAGAATTTCCTCGTTTACAATTTGACATTTAATGTTAGGCAACTATGCAGACATATGTTTATGTGACACAATGCCGCCTTTAACTATCTTATTCCAATGAACAAATTGTCAGTCTTGACAAAATCATGTGAAAAAAAGATCACAGTAAAAACAAGAGGACCATGATGGTCCTGAATCGCTCACCTCTTCTTACATGACCCAGTTTTGAGTATGACGTCGTTTTTTCTATTATCTGACATAGTGACCTAGTTTTTGAGCTCATGTGATCCAGTTTTGAACTTGACCTAGGTATTATCAAGATAAAAATTCTGACCAATTTTCATGAAGATCCATTGAAAAATATGGTCTCTAGAGAGGTCACAAGGTTTTTCTATTATTTGACCTATTGACCTAGTTTTCAAAGGTAAGTGACCCTGGTTTTGAACTTTACCTAGATATCATAAGGTGAACATTTCACTAATTTTCATGAAGATCTCATAAAAAAGATGGCCTACTAGAGAGGTCACAAGGTTTTTCTATTTTTATACCTACTGGCCTAGTTTTTGACGCACGTGACCCAGTTTCGAAACTGACCTAGATATCATCAGGTGAACATTCAGATCAATTTTCATGAAGATCCATTGAAAAATATGGCCTCTAGAGAGGTCAAAAGATTTTTCTAATTTTAGACCTACTGACCTAGTTTTTGATCGCAGTTGACCCAGTTTCAAAATCTGACCTAGATATCATCAAGATGACATTCAGACCAACTTTCATACAGATCCCATGAAAGTATGGCCTCTAGAGAGGTCACAAGGTTTTCTTATTATTTGACCTACTGACCTAGTTTTATAAGGCAGGTGACCCAGTTTCAAACTCGACCTAGATATCATCAAGGTGAACACTCTGACCAATTTTCATGAAGATCCATTCAAGGGTATGGCCTCTAGAGAGGTCACAAGGTTTTTTCTATTTCAAGACTACTGACCTAGTTTTTGATCGCATGTTGACCCAGTTTCAAACTTGACCTATATATCATCAAGATAAACATTCAGACCAACTTTCATACAGATCCCATGAAAAATATGGCCTCTAGAGAGGTCACAACGTTTTTTCATTATTTGACCTACTGACCTACTTTTTGACGGCACGTGACCCACTTTCGAACTTGACTTAGATATCATCAAGATGAACATTCTGACCAATTTTATGGAGATCCATTCATAGTATGGCCTCTAGAGAGGTCACAAGGTTTTTCTATTTTTAGACCTACTGACCTAGTTTTTGACCTCACATGACCCTGTTTCGAACTTGATCTAGATATCATCAAGATGAACATTCAGACCAACTTTCATATAGATCCCATGTAAAATATGGCCTCTAGAGAGGTCACAAGGTTTTTCTATTTTTAGACCTACTGACCTAGTTTTTGACCGCACGTGACCCAGTTTCGAACTTGACCTAGATATCATCAAGATGAACATTCAGACCAAATTTCATACAGATCCCATGAAAAATATGGCCTTTAGAGAGGTCACAAGGTTTTTCTATTATTTGACCAACTGACCTAGTTTTTGATGGCACGTGACCCAGTTTCGAACTTGACCTAGATATCATCAAGGTGAACGTTCTGACCAATTTTCATGAAGATCTTGTGAAATATATGGCCTCTAGAGAGGTCACAAGGTTTTTCTATTTTTAGACCTACTGACCTAGTTTTTGACCGCACGTGACCCAGTTTCGAACCTGACCTAGATATCATCAAGGTGAACATTCTGACCAAATTTCATAAAGATCCCATGAAAAATGTGACCTCTAGAGTGGTCACAAGCAAAAGTTTACGGACTGACGCACGCACGCACGGACGGACGGACGGACAACGGACGACGGACACCGCGTGATCACAAAAGCTCACCATGTCACTTTGTGACAGGTGAGCTAAAAATTAATCCTAATCATTTTATATATATTGCAAAATCAGCTTTACAGAACTCATAAGTGACAAAAAATTAAATTCAAATATTGCCTTTGTGATGTGCAGCACTGGCCATGTCTTTGTATCACAATAGTTTACCTTATTTAGGCCTTTTATTTTTGATCTTTCGGTTTACGGAACCGCCGCTCAAAAAAATGAGTTTTCAGAAAAAAAAATAAAATTGAAAAAACGTAATTTTTTCATTTCCTCCGCTATGACATAACAGCTTGCAGAAGAAAAAATGCATCGCGTATTCCAAAAAGAAACAAGAGGACCATGATGGTCCTGAATCGCTCACCTCTTCCCACATGACCCAGTTTTGAGTATGACGTCGTTTTTTCTATTATTTGACATAGTGACCTAGTTTTTGAGCTCATGTGACCCAGTTTTGAACTTGACCTAGATATTATCAAGATAAAAATTCTGACCAATTTTCATGAAGATCCATTGAAAAATATGGTCTCTAGAGAGGTCACAAGGTTTTTCTATTATTTGACCTATTGACCTAGTTTTCGAAGGTACGTGACCTTGTTTTGAACTTTACCTAGATATCATCAAGGTGAACACTCTCACTAATTTTCATGAAGATCTCATGAAAAATATGGCCTCTAGAGAGGTCACAAGGTTTTTCTACTTTTATACCTATTGGCCTAGTTTTTGACCGCACGTGACCCAGTTTCGAAACTGACCTAGATATCATCAAGGTGAACATTCAGATCAATTTTCATGAACATCCTTGAAAAATATGGCCTCTAGAGAGGTCAAAAGATTTTAATAATTTTAGACCTACTGACCTAGTTTTTGACCGCAGTTGACCCAGTTTCGAACTTGACCTAGATATCATCAAGATGAACATTCAGACCAACTTTCATACAGATCCCATGAAAAGTATGGCCTCTAGAGAGGTCACAAGGTTTTTTCATTATCTGACCTACTGACCTAGTTTTTTATGGCACGTGACCCAGTTTCAAACTTGACCTAGATATCATCAAGATGAACATTCTGACCAATTTTTATGGAGATCCATTCATAAGTATGGCCTCTAGAGAGGTCACAAGGTTTTTCTATTTTTAGACCTACTGACCTAGTTTTTGACCGCACATCACCCTGTTTCGAACTTGACCTAGATATCATAAAGATGAACATTCAGACCAATTTTCATACAGATCCCATGTAAAATATAGCCTTTAGAGAGGTCACAAAGTTTTTCTATTATTTGACCTACTGACCTAGTTTTTGACGGCACGTGACCCACTTTCTAACTTGACCTAGATATCATCAAGATGAACATTCAGACCAATTTTCATACAGATCCCATGAAAAATATGGCCTCTAGAGAGGTCACAAGGTTTTTCTATTATTTGACCTACTGACCTAGTTTTTGAAGGCACTTGACCCACTTTCAAACTTGACCTAGATATCATCAAGGTGAACATTCTGACCAATTTTCATGAAGATCTTGTGAAATATATGGCCTCTAGAGAGGTCACAAGGTTTTTCTATTTTGAGACCTACTGACCTAATTTTTGACCGCACGTGACCCAGTTTCGAACTTGACCTAGATATCATCAAGATGAACATTCAGACCAACTTTCATACAGATCCCATGAAAAATATGGCCTCTAGAGAGGTCACAAGGTTTTTCTATTATTTGACCTACTGACCTAGTTTTTGATGGCACATGACCCAGTTTCAAACTTGACCTAGATATCATCAAGGTGAACGTTCTGATCAATTCTCATGAAGATCTTGAGAAATATATGGCCTCTAGAGAGGTCACAAGGTTTTTCTATTTTTAGACCTACTGACCTAGTTTTTGAAGGCACGTGACCCAGTTTCGAACTTGACCTAGATATCATCAAGATGAACATTCTGACCAATTTTCATGAAGATCTTGTGCAATATATGGCCTCTAGAGAGGTCACAAGGTTTTTCTATTTTTAGACCTACTGACCTAGTTTTTGATGGCACGTGACCAAGTTTCGAACTTGACCTAGATATCATCAAGATGAACATTCTGACCAATTTTCATAAAGATCCCACGAAAAATGTGACCTCTAGAGTGGTCACAAGCAAAAGTTTACGGACGGACGGACGGACGGACGACGGACGCTGCGTGATCACAAAAGCTCACCTTGTCACTATGTGACAGGTGAGCTAAAAAAAAATGTCTCGTTCTTCGAATATCCGTCTGGCGAACTAGTCAAATCAACATTAGGAATTCCTGTAATTCTATTTTTAAACTTAATATCTTATGCGTGACGTATACGTCCAATTAAAATTTCCGATATATACTGCGCCCAATCAGCATGCTTGTTACGCAATTTACGAAACGTTTAAAAATGGCTGCGCCCAGGCTGTATTATTTCCAAAATTTTGAAGTTATTTTAATGAAAATGCATCAACATTCGAAGTTGCGACGTAGTGCTTTCCTGGAAAAATGGCCAATTGTCGGTGATATGCAGTCTGAGTTCAGTATACAACTACGTTTATGGTAACTGTTGCAATGCTTATTACGGTGATTCTTGGCACCGCTTATTACGCGGACTTAAAAGCAATTTTTCCCGAAAAATATCATTTATATACACAATGATGACAGTGCTTTTGTTTGACGAAATAAACTGGTACAGGGTACATCAAAACCGTGTATTGTAAGGCCCGGTAACATAAGTTTAGCCTGTCCACTAGGGCTTTTTGGCGTCCGGTAACCTGTTTGTTTATAAATTATGAATTACATATTTTTTAATGAAATTATTGTACATTAAAGATTAACATCAGATTAATGTTGATTATAGATGCAATTACTGTCTTTTCCAATGTTGTTGTGCAGTAGATATGCCAAGACAAATATTGGCTGACAGAATTTTCAAAGATCATGGCAAAGATGAACTGTTGCATTACATTAGGCATATTCATAAAATAAATTAACAAATGCCAAGAAAACCATAAGAGAAAAGGCAAGGCTTCCAGTTGACAGACGGGCAGAACATAGGCTAGGTGTCTGTTTACCAGATAGCTAGAAACTTCCTATTCCTAACATTTTAAAAGATAATTGGATGCTTACTAGGCACAGTGCAGTGTATGTTGTCATAGTTGTTGGGTCCATAATCAGCCAAGATGCTTGATAGCTACAAAGTGTAAAATCATATCCATGGGTGTAAGATTTGACTAACAGTGTTCTTCAAATGTGAGGAATAAGATTCTTCCCAGCTGTTGTTTTAACACAAGGTATTAATTTCAGTGTTTAACAAATGACTGCTATGTCTCCACTCATTTAGTATGTGAGAATAGTTTTTATGTATACATAGTATAGTCCTTTCAAGAAAAATGTTACAGCTAAATGCCCAGCTGTATATTAATGTAATTTTACAAAAATACAAAGACAAACTTTTTTCTCAAGCAGCTATGACAAGCCCCAAGGCTCATTTTCAATCAAATATAACCAATGTCACAGACTTTTTTTTAATGAAAAAGTTGCAAATATGGGAAAGAAGATTATAACATGCAGCCTGTGTGATGTTATGTAGAATTTACCCATATTCCTTTCAAAGGTCTGTTTCCTACGGAGAAAAAAAATTCTGATTCTGTATTTTTATTTTATTTTTTTTCCCTCCTCCTACGACCACGTGTCATCCTGGCGGTTCGTAAACCAAAAAATAAAGGCCTTATATCTGTTACTTTTATCATAACTTTTATGTCCCTTCTGCACTAACCTTTGTCTTCAAGTTCTGAAATTTGTAAAACATTAATTCACACACATTCTAGGAAATCAACATAAAATCAGTGTCAAAGCATTGAATATAATTGTTTTAATTATCTTAATACATAGATACAATTGTACTTCATGTTTTTGCTGACTGATACAATATACTGAAATTTGTATTTCAATATTTATTATCAAAGTACATGTTCATTCTATTTTTTAAATGTTGACATTACAAAGCTATCACACATTTATTACTAAACCATATCTATTATCATTATTTTTAATGGAGATATGTACTTAGTAAATTGAGGGATACACACAGCTACAGGAAAGAAATGTTTATGCCAGGCTGACATAAAGTCCAGAAGGTTCACATATTGTCAGGAATGTCAGTCTTATAGCTGTCTTGTACAGTTATTTCAGAAGCAAGAATTAGCCATACAGCATATAAATGCTTTGAGACCTTTGTTTAACATACAAAAGCATTAATACCTCCTGCATTTTTCATAATGGTAAATCTTCTTGGGACTGCCACAAGGTAAGACAGGTCAAACAACTGTACATTTACATACTCAAACTTTCCCTACCAAAATTGAAAATGAAATTATACAACATTTGTTTTCTTTTATTTTGTACAAAAGATGACCTATGCATTTAATACAGACTTTTACATTTAATAATCTAAATATATTAAAATTAATAAAATATCTCATAACTCATTGTATGATTAAAATTATAATCATTCATAAACTATATCAAACATGAACCTGAAGTGTTCTAATTTATAAAGCTGCAATTAATATTGAAAAAAAATGCAACAATTGTATACAATGTATATTAAAAAAAAGTATCATGAACCTGATTATAAAACAGTCTCAGTTCAAATTAATAACACCTGACTGTCAGAAAATCAATGTATGTTGTACTTTAATGATATCATCATACATGAATGCCATCAGTAAACATCATATATAACAAAGTATACCACTATGTCAGCCTCTTTCTTGTTATTTCTACAGCTTCCAAAGACAGACTGCAACTACATGTATCAGACACTGTAAGTAAAATATACAAATAATCATTACACAAGAGAATTTTTCATGTTAAATAAAGGGAGTTAATTAAATGCAACCTGAGAATTTTTGCTAAACATAAAGGGAAGTAATTATCAATAAAATGAATAAAATGCATATACAACGGAGGTAATTTAGAAAAGAAAACTTCAAATGTCAGTATAGTGATAGTTGACATTGACAATGACCTATATCAAGTATGCACAACATAAGAAACAGCAAGCACTTGAAAAATGCATTATATTTCCTTGCAATATCAAGAATATTTGACTGTATGTAAGGGTTCTCTACATGCTGTTACAATGAAAAATCTTTAGTCTAAATATAGCTTAGATCTATTTATATCTTCAAACAAGAGGGTCATGATGACCCTGGATCGCTCACCAGAGTAATATGAGCTACATGTTTCAAATGTCAAACTGATGATTTTTAGAAATTTTTTGGAAAATTTTCCGATGTACAATCAAGTAACCCCTGGGGCTGGGCCAATTTTACCCCGGGGGTCATGATTTGAACAAACTTTATAGAAGTCTAATAGGCAATGTAACATATCGAATATCTAAGATCTAGGCCTTCTGGTTTATTTTAAGCAAATTTATGAAGATTTCCCTATGTACAATCAAGTAACCCTTGGGGCTGGGTCAATTTGACACTGGGGGGTCAAGATTTGAACAAATTTTGTAGAGGTCCACTAGGCAATGCTACATGTCAAATATCTAAGCTCTAGGCCTTCTGGTTTATTTTTAGAAAATTTTGAAGATTTTTCTATGTACAATCAAGTAACCCGATGGGGCGGGGTCAAGTTGACCCCGGGGGTCATGATTTGAATAAATTTTGTAGAAGTCTACTAGGCAATGCTACATGTCAAATATCTAAGATCTAGGCTTATTGGTTTATTTTTAGAAAAATTTTGAAGATTTTCCTATGTAAAATCAAGTGACCCCTGGGGCGGGGTCAATTTTGACCCTGGGGGGTCATGATTTCAACAATGTTGTAGAGGTCCACTAGGCAATGCTACATGTGAAATATCTAAGCTCTAGGCCTTCTGGTTTATTTTAAGAAAAATTTTGAAGATTTTCATATGTAAAATCAAGTGACCCCCAGGGCGGGGTCAATTTTAACCCCGGGGTCATGATTTGAACAACTTTAGTAGAAATCCACTAGGCAATCCTACATGTCAAATATCTAAGCTCTAGGGCTTCTGCTTTTTGAGAAGATTTTTAAAGATTTTCCTATGTAAAATCAAGTGACCCCTGGGGCGGGGTCAATTTTGACCCCGAGGGTCATGATTTGAACAAATTTTGTAGAGGTCCACTAGGAAATGCTACATGTGAAATATCTAAGCTCTAGGCCTTCTGGTTTATTTTTTTAAAAAAATTGAAGATTTTCATATGTAAAATCAAGTGACCCCTGGGGCGGGGTCAATTTTGACCCCGGGGTCATGATTTGAACAACTTTAGTAGAGGTCCACTAGGCAATGCTACATGTCAAATATCTAAGGTCTAGGGCTTCTGGTTTTCGAGAAGAAGATTTTTCTATGTAAAATCAAGTGACCCTTGGGGCGGGGTCAATTTTGACCCCAGGGTCATGATTTGAACAAATTTGGTAGAGGTCCACTAGGCAATGCTTCACACCAAATATTTAAGCTCTAGGGCTCCTGGTTTTTGAGAAGAAGATTTTTAAAGTTTTTCCTTTCGGTTGCCATGGCAACCAGAGTTCAGTATGGAATTCAATTCTTTGAACAATTTTTAAAGAGGACCATCCATGGAACATCCCTGTGAAGTTTCATCATAATGGCCTGGTGTTTTAGGAGGAGATGTTGTTTAAAGGAAAGTGTGGCCGGACAGACGGACGGATGCCGGACGGTGAGCGATCACAATAGCTCACCCCGAGCACTTTGTGCTCAGGTGAGCTAAAAAGGAAGTCCCAAATTTCCACAGCTATTCACAGGCAGAAAATTTTAGGTACTAATATCAGCAAAGAGGTTGATATCTATACTTTTCAATAACTATCGTCAAAGGTAGGGAAAAACTTACTGGAAAGGCATAAACTTCTGATCTAGTCATTTCAATACATTTTCAGCGCATTTGCATATAAGAAGAAATTTACAGAATTCCCCCTGTTTCTCTTCATTTTCCAAAAAATCTGTAAGATGGATATAAACCAAAACATTCTCCTAACATTGTGTCAGCTATCAGATATATATTTCAACAAAAACTGTCAACTTACCTTGTTTTTAGAAGAAGACAAAATTCCAGCAACTTTCGCTTCCCCGCAAAACTGTACCGGTGCACACATAAAAAAATCTCAACTGTGATTTTCAAAATAATACAGTCAGACCACAATTATTTCCCTTGAAAATAAAATGCTCTAGGTAAATGCCTATATGATTAGCACTTTGTTTTGAAGCACTTGGGAGGTGCTTTAAAAAATTCATCCCCGTGTATCAATGCTTTACATTGGGCACGTGAAAGAACCAAACGAACTGCTTTAGTTCATTTGTATCTCAAACTTTCTTCACTAAAATTTAACAAACGCGAGTGAAATATTGGGCGGACCGAAATGTTTATGCGTAGATTGAAATGAACGCGAGTGAAATGTTGGGCGTTTACGCGTAGATTGAAATGAACGCGAGTGAAATGTTGGGCGGACCGTAATTTGTACGCGTAGACTGAAATGAATGCGACTGAAATCTTCGCGTCGACTGAAATGAACGCGACCGCGACTGAAATCATTTCACCATCACGCAAATTATTTGTGAGCCGAATTATTTTTGAGCCGTTCGACTTAACAATATTTCCAGATTTATTCGTTCATTACTTCAGCGAATTGGCTTGTTATTAGATAAATATATCCGCAAATCGGATTGTTGTAGATAAATATATCCGCGTATCAGAAATTCTGGAAAGGCTTTTCTTTGGAAAGGGAAATTCCCGATGACCGACTCTAACGGTAATATCTGAGATGTTCCGATTGCGGCGTTTCTAGAAGCGGTGTTTAGAACGCATATACATTCAGACCTATTAATCCATCGGCGGGGGAAATTTTCGCTGATAAAAACGACTTGCAATTGGGGAATTTTTTAGTGCAGTTGGGGATAAAAGTATATTATTTTGCCTGGGGAATGGGGCCAAATTTCGGCCCATAAATCGGCGTAAAAAAAGGGCTGGGCCCTCAGATGTAAGATATAACCGTATTTGAGAGCTGCAGACCTAGACATTTCAGAAATATTTTCAAAATAAGTTTCGTGTAATAAATGTTGTTTCTACGGAAGCGTGAAAGGGCCATCAGACGCTAATACGTTTTAGTATGTTAAGGCTGCGGAAAGGATATAACTCACATAACAAGGCCTCTTTTAACCCCAGGGGCATAATTTGAACAATTTTGGTATAGGACTACTAGACAATGCATCATACCAACTATCAAAAGCCTAGGTCGTATGGTTTCAGACAAGAAGATTTTTAAAGCTTTTTCCTATATAAGTCTATATAAAACTTGGGACCCCCAGGGCAGGACCTCTTTTCACCCAATGGGTACAATTTGAACAATTTTGGTTGAGGACCAGAAGACAATGCTACAAACTAGGGGTGTAACGATACATCGAACTATCGATGCATTGCGATACTGAGTGTCCAGATAGTATGCATCGATAGAAAAGTCACGATCCAATAACAATCGCCGATAGTTCCTTCAACAATCGATAGTTTCGATAGTTTTGAAATTTTAGTAAATAGAGAAATAATCAATAATTTATAAACCAAGAAACAGAGGCAGCTTTCATTTGCGCCTCGGAAAATGTTTACATCTCCATTACAATAATTACAGTACCCTCACGAATTAAACTACCATAAAGGACTGAGAAGTCTGGGAGATCAAAGGCCTGAAGGGCCTGAGAGTCGGCTAATGATTGATGTACTGGTAGTATAGTCTACCTGTTTCAGTTTGGTTTTAGTTTTTTTCCCCAACTGAACAGAGATTTTGTTACAATAGATGAAATGGACATTCAATCGATGCCTAGTAAAACTTTGATTGACATTATGCAAGTATTTAAACCCAATATATTTCTCTAAAATTGAAGAGTGGTTCGCAAAAATAAAAATGTTGAAAGTACAAACTACAATTTGACAGGTGACACTAAGATACTGCCCATGACTATAAATATTTTTCCAGTAAACATTTGCCTCCGGCATTACCAAAACAGGCAATTATCGGCTGGTATATATTCGCACTTGATAAAATTTGAATATGAAAAATTTATATATTGAAATTTTTATAGCGCGGATTGCCCACATACAATTTGTAACGGATGGACGAAAGAACTGTTCAGATATTTTACAGATAAGGGGCCTGGCAAAACCGTGTCACACGCTAGGTATTGTTCAATCATATTATAAGGGATGTGAATTTAAAGTATACTTACTTTTGCATTTAAAGATATGTAAATGTTGCTGAGTGTCAATATATTAGTATCATGAATGTTTACACTGACAGGAAAATTGCGCATTCGAAACTAAGAGAAGTTACTCGGACTAGCTACCAATTTCGGAAAAGATAACCAATATTAATAAATGCAGTTCTTTTTTAGTTTAAAACCATCATTTATTCTATTTCAGACCCGTTAACCCCCTTCAAAACCATGTCAGTAGTCCCCAAGTCTATGTACTTTCAATTATCCGTTTTGATTCACGTGACAGACAGGCCAGACTGGGCTGAAAAAATGTTTGAGCCATTTTTACGTGGTCGGTAGCAGGGAGGGTGTGGGGAGGGGTGTTCCTTCCCGCTTTGAACTGCAGTCAGATTTTGAAATGGGCATTGTGGCAGGTGGTAAAAGGGCAAATGTATCAAACTGTAAAGTGGCAATATGGGGGGAGGGTGTGGGAGGATACCCCTTCCTGCAAGTAGGGTTTGGGGTATCACCACAAGGAAATTTTGAAAATGTAGACCCTTGATACAGCCTTTGGTGCGATTTCTAACTGAAAATTTTATGTTTCAATTTCTAAATATTACCTAGATTCTTTTTAGTATTACAATATTTAAAGTATGAATGACTGTCACTTCATATTTTTACTTTCAGGTCATGCCTCAGCACTAGAATATAAGTCTGATATTGATTCTATGTATGTATTATAAAAATAAATTCTAGAATCATTTCTGTTACAATAATATCTATCATGTCTGTTACTTTAATGTTTAAATTTCATAACACACCCAAAATATTATATTCGGATATGATTACACTTTCTTTTCTCCAGTTTCAACAATATGTTTTACAAATTGTGATGATATGAAGACAGTTTAGCAGCAATTGGCAGTATCTGACATTGAAGTTTACGGTGAAATTATTTAAATCTTTTCATAAAAAAAATTGTTTCGTTTCCTCAAAGCACTCTAACATAGACGATCTACTTTCGATTTCAAAAACTACAAGAAAATACAATTTAATGTTTCGCGGATTTGTTTATTTCTCGAAAAAATAAGAAATAAAATCATTTTTAAAATCAGTAGTAATTAAACAAATCAGTAAGAGCTCTTTCTCGGGATAATTTATCCGCTTACTGACTGCAAAAAAACAAGCCATGTGTCATCATGAAAAGCAGAATGGGTGACGGTTTCATTTTTTTTGCGAACCCGAATCGTAAGCAAAATTATCCAAACCCGTCAAAATTCCAGAAAGGTTACGATCTAGATTCTTTCTAGTATTACAATATCCAAACAGCCAAAGTATGACTGTCACTTCATCTTTTTACTTTCAGATCATGCCTCAGGACTAGAATACGAGTCTGACATAGATTTATATGTAGGTGTAATAAAAATAAAATTCTAGAATCATTTCTGTTACAATAATATCTATCATGTATGTTACTTGAATGTTAAAATTTCATAACACAGCTCGATATTTACCAAAATATTTATATCGGGATACGATTACACTTTTCTCCAGTTTCAACAATAATATTTTACAAATTGTGATTGATACGAAGACATTTAGCAGCAATTTGGCAGTATCTGACATTGAAGTTTACGGTTAAATTACCTCTTATTTAAATCTTTTCATAAAAAAGTTGTTTCGTTTCGTCAAAGCAGCCAAACATAGACGATCTACTTTCGATTTCAAAAACTACAAGAAAATACAATTTAATGTTTCGCCGATTTGTTTATTTCTGGAAAAATAAGAATTAATATCATTTTTAATATCAGTAGTAACTAAACAAACCAGTAAGAGCTTCTTCTTCCGATAATTTATCCGTTTACTGACTGCAAAATTCAACCCACGCAAAGTAGTAGAAGCATTGTTATAAACAGGTCACGCGTGTTCGCCGAGAACTGTCCAGAATGTAGTTAGGATTCATCCGCGAAGTCTCGCGGAAGAATTAACGTACTGCACATATCTTATTCGGGTCATTTAAAATGAAGCTGTCATAATTTAATTTCATCGATGTGGTAAACTCTTTGATAAGAGACATTCCAATGCTTTCAGAGGTACCCACTCAATAAAATACTAGCAGTATGTTCTGGAACTATATTTTGTCTTTCGCTGGATGTTACGCAAGCTTTGTAAGTCTGCGCAATTCATAAAATGCACAGCACAATAAATTTGTTATTTGCGCAATGATTTTAAAGATTATTTTTTGAAACGGACAGGGTAACAAATGGATAATTTGGCTAATAAGTTAATATGCAGTTTTTATTTTTAGTTTTGAATTTGTGAACATAAAATTTGCATTTTTGTAACAAAAGGGCATAAAATTCGTCACCATAATCATATACGCAAATGTATTACCAAATCCCGCAGAATCGTTATGCGTGTTTATGCTTAATGAGTTACCGCGGAAGAAAATACATGGCTTTATTCGAGTATTGCACAATTACAAGTCATAAATATGACAGATTACATCGTATATTGGTCATAGCAAATAGGATTGACATAAATGAACTTCATTCGATCAATGAACTCTTTGAAATTAGAGACAATCCAATGGAACTACATCACTTCGCTGTGTTGTGAGGCCATTTAAGAATGAGAAATCGTGCGATAGCAAGGACTCATCAAACGCTTGACAGCGTTTAGCCGACTCAATAATCAATAAATTTAGTTTCTTAGAAATTTTGATTAAATATATTTAAATAACATTTTAATCTTAAATGAGAAAAAGTACTATGGACATGGAGAAAATAGGCTACTTTTATAATATAGCAAACTGTTCGGTAGGGCCTTTCATTTAGTGCTGGTACATCTTAGTCCGACCCATCAATTTTCGTCTTTTTCAATGCTTTGGGTTATTAAAAACGTTGACATTCGCAACAAAATGGCCGATTTGTTAGAGTATACCTTGCATAGGTTTATTGTTTTACTTATTGTTTCAAAGCCAAGGAAGGCAAGAAATAGAAAAAATGTTAATGAAAAAATATTTAATGTTACATGTATTTCAGTCTATTTCAGTTATAGAAACATCTCAATGTGTATTAACAGCAATTATAAACAGTGCCGTGTCTTACACTGTGTAATAATGTCAGCTGGTAGTTTTACTGTATAAAACATGGTGGCCGATAACTATTGCAATAGTATCGCAATAGTAACCTGCAATAGAATAGTATCACAATAGTTTTTCAACAATATCAAAAGTATTGCAATAGTCAAAATTGGCCTCAATTGTCACCCCTACTACAAACCAAATATCAAAGGTCTAAGTGTTGTGGTTTCAGACAAGAAGATTTTTAAACTTTTTTTCCTGTATAAGTCTATGTAAAACTTGCGACCCCCAGGGCGGGGCCATATTTGATCCTAGGGGGATAATTTGAACAATCTTGGTAGAGGACCACTAGATGATGCTACATACCAAATATCAAAGCCCTAGGCCATGTGGTTTTGTATAAGAAGATTTTCAAAGTTTTCCCTATATAAGTCTATATAAACCATGTGATCCCCGGGGCGGGCCATATTTGACCCTAGGGGGATAATTTGAACAATCTTGGTAGAGGACCACTAGATGATGATACATACCAAATATCAAAGCCCTAGGCCATGTGGTTTTGTACAAGAAGATTTTCAAAGTTTTCCCTATACAAGTCTAAATAAACCATGTGACCCCCAGGGCGGGGCCATATTTGATCCTAGGGGAATAATTTGAACCATTTTGGTAGAATACCACTAGATGATGCTACACACCAGATATCAAAGCCCTAGGCCCTGTGGTTTTGGACAAGAAGATTTTTGAAGTTTTTCCTTTTGGTTGCCATGGCAACCAGAGTTCTGCATGGAATTCAATTCTTTGAATAATTTTGAAAGGGGGCCACCCAAGGATAATTCCTGTGAAGTTTGGTGTAATTCTGCCCAGTGGTTTTCAAGAAGAAGACTTTTTAAAAATTGTTGACGGACGACGCACGACTGACGACGGACGACGCACGACGGACATCAAGCGGTCACAATAGCTCAACTTGTCACTTTGTGACAGGTGAGCTAAAACAAGAGGGTCATGATAACCCTGGATCGCTAACCAGAGAAATATGAGCTACATGTTTCAAATGTCAAACTGATGATTTTCAGAATTTTTTTGGAAGATTTTCTGATGATTTGAACAATGTTTGTAGAAGTCTACTGGGCCATGTTACATATCAAATATCTAATATCTAGGCCTTCTGGTGTATTTTTAGCAAATTTATGAAGTTTTCCCTATGTACAATCAAGTAGTAGGAATGTTAATCTTGATGCTCTTTAGGTAAAGTTCGAATCTGAGTCATATGGGGTCAAAAACTAGGTCACCAGGTCAAAGCAAAGGAAAAGTTAGTTAACACTTTAGAGGCCATATTTATGATCATATCTTAATGAAACTATCTTGATGATCTTTAGGTCAATAGGTCAGGTAAACCTTGTTACTGGTTTTGGGAAGACTTACTTTATTCTGTGACATTTCTTTTAAGTGTGCAATAAAGATAAATGGAATACATATTAACTATAGACATCTAGAAATGCAACAACTGCTATTGTAACTTTCACGTCTAAAAGAGCACCCTCCCCTTTCGGACAGCAACCTGCCCCTTTTTGGCAGCACCCTGCCCTTTTTGAGCTCTAGAAATAACACTAGATTTTCCTATATAAAATCAAGTGACCCCATAGGGCGGGGCGAATTTGACCCTGGGGGTCATGATTTGAACAAATTATGTAGAGGTCCACTAGGCAATGTTACATGTTAAATATCTAAGCTCTAGGCCTTCTGGTTTATTTTAAGAAAAATTTTGAAGATTTTCAACTGTAAAATCAAGTGACCCCTGGGGCGGGGTCAATTTGACCCCGGAGGTCATGAACAAATTTTGTAGAGGTCCACTACGCAATGCCACATTTCAAATATCTAAGCTCTAGGCTTTCTGGTTCATTTTTTAAAATTTTTGAAGATTTTCCTATGTAAAATCAAGTGAACCCTGGGGTGGGGTCAATTTGACCCGGGGTCATGATTTCAAAAAATTTGGTAGAGGTCCACTAGGCAATGCTACATGTCAAATATCTAAGCTCTAGGCCTTCTGGTTTATTTTTAGAAATTTTTTGAAGATTTTCCTATGTAAAATCAAGTGACCCATGGGGCGGGGTCAATTTGACCCTGGGGGTCATGATTTGAATAAATTTTGTAGAGATCCACTAGGCAATGCTACATGTCAAATATCTAAGCTCTAGGCCTTCTGGTTTATTTTTAGAAATTTTTTGAAGATTTCTCTATGTACAATCAAGTAACCCCATGGGGTGGGGTCAATTTGACTCCGGTGGTCATGATTTGAACAAATTTTGTAGAGGTCCACTAGGCAATGCTACATGTCAGTTGTGACCTTGACATTGGGCCGGCATGGCTGACTCATGGGTTCTGCACATCGTCATGATGAGGTGATCATTTGACCCAAGTTTTATAAAATTCCTTCAAGGGGTTTAGGAGATATAGAGCGGACACAAAATGGAAGGCTCAAACCTTTGACCTTGAGTTGTGACCTTGACCTTGAGCCGGCACGGAAGACTCATAGATTCTGAACATCGTCTTGATGAGGTGATCATTTGACCCAAGTTTCATGAAAATCCTTCAAGGGGTTCAGGAGATATGGAGTGGACACGAAAGTGTTAAGGACAGACGGAAGGACAGAAGGAGACCATTCCTATAACCCCCCACCACTTGTGGCGGGGGATTAAAAATTACTGAAATTGGCGTAAAGTTTCACATTTACCTTCAACGTTTTTGCTTAAAATGGCATCTTTTCAGGATTTTAAATCGGCATTGGAAACTTCATTTATTACGTGATAAGACCTGTAAGGTGATTTTACTGGTTAATTGTTTTTATAGACCGAAATAATGAGAACACTAACACCACTAAAGTTTTCAAATCTATGTATCGATCCAGCGCCGAACATAGCATCCTGCGCCGAACATATCAGGTTTCCTAGTGTGTGGTCATAAATGTGGCCGCTAAAGTTTTAACTAGCTTTTCCTTTGATTTGACCCGGTGACCTAGTTTTTGACCCTACATGACCCAGATTCGAACTTGTCCTAAAGATCACCAAGTTTAACATTCTAAGTTTTATGAAGATACAGTCATAAATGTGGCCTCTAGAATGTTAACAGGCTTTTCCTTTGATTTGACCTAGTGACCTAGTTTTTGACCCCACCTGACCCAGATATAAACTTGACCTATAGATGATCAAGATCAACATTTTGACCAAGCTTCATTTAGATATGGTCATAAATGTGGCCTCTACAATGTAAGCTAGCTTTTCCTTTGATTTGACCAGGTGACCTTGGTTTTGATCCTACATGACCCAGATTCTAACTGGACCTTAAGATCATCAATATGAACATTCTGACCAAGTTTCATGAAGATACAGTCATAAATGTGGCCTCTAGAGTGTTAACAAGCTTTTCCTTTGATTTGACCTGGTGACCTAGTTTTTGAACCCAGACGACCCAATATCGAACTCGTCCAAGACTTTATTGAGGATAACACTCAGACCAAGTTTCATTAAGATTGGATCAAAATTGTGACATCTGAGTGTTAACAAGCTTTCCCTTTGAATTGACCTGGTGACCTAGTTTTTGACCCCAGATGACCCAATATCGAACTCGTCCAAGATTTTATTAAGGGTAACATTCTGACCAAGTTTCAATAAGATTGGGCCAAAAATGTGACCTCTAGTGTGTTAACAAGCTTTTCCTTTGATTTGACCTTGTGACCTAGTTTTTGACCCCAGATGACCCAATATCAAACTTGTTCAAGATTTTATTAAGGGTAACATTCTGACCAAGTTTCATTAACAGGGTTCCCACACTTTTTCGTCTATGAAATTTAAGGACTTATCCAGGACCTTGTTGCAATTTTCAAGGACCTCTGTACAACATATCGGGTTGTACGTTCCCGTCAATTTTTCTACATTCAGTGTAAAAATATAAGAGGGCCATGATGGCCCGATATTGCTTAAAAATTTCTACTTAATAAATACAGGCTCTGCAAATTTTCTTTTTTCTTTTTTTTTCATTTTGTTTCCTTACTGTCCTCAAGCTTTTGTTTCTCAAGGAAACTATGAATCATTTACTTGTCTAGCATGTTGTGAAGAATTAATCAACTCCTTCATAATAACTACACCTCTGGTGGCACCTACATATTTTTCTAGCAATTAAATCATTTTCAGTCAAGTTAATGTTTGATCACTGAATTCAAGCGTGTCACTAATCATGATTTTCACAATTGTTCTCGAAAAATAATCGGAATTTCACAGGGCTTCTTAAAAATCGACACAAAAATGACCGATAGCCTAAAATTACTGTTTAACAAGAGCTCGTAGAACACGAAATGCCCCCGTTGATGCATTCATTAATTGCACAAGGAACAGAAATTATATGCTCACTGTAAACAAAAGTTCTACCATTCTGGTTTAATCTGACCTTGACCTTTAACCTATTAACCTAACAAGAGATTACAGAGTGATCTTGGCACCATCCACTGAGCAATTTTTGAATGTTCCAAATTTCAAGACTTGTTCAAGGTCAAAGTCAAGGTCAAATTTCATTTTGGTACAAAACAATGTGTATGTGGTCAAAATTTGAAAGCTGTGGCTTGAGAAATGTGAAAGTAGGTCACTAGGTCAATCTCAAGATCAAAGTTCATTTCAGTACACAAAACTATGCATGTGGTTCAAATTTGAAGGCTGTACCTTGAGAAATGTGAATGTAGGTCACTAGGTCAAAATCAAGGTCAAATTTTATTTCGGAACACAAAACTATGCAAGTGGTCCAAATTTGAAGCCTGTACCTTCAGAAATGTGAAAGTAGGTCACTAGGTCAATCTCAAGATCAAAGTTCATTTCAGTACACAATACTATGCATGTGGTTCAAATTTGAAGGCTGTAGCTTGAGAAATGTGAAAGTAGGTCACTAGGTCAAAATCAAGGTCCAATTTTATTTTGGAACACAAAATTATGCATGTGGTCCAAATTTGAAGCCTGTACCTTCAAAAATGTGAAAGTAGGTCACTAGGTCAAAATCAAGGTCAAATTTTATTTTGGAACACAAAACTATGCATGTGGTCCAAATTTGAAGCCTGTACCTTCAAAAATATGAAAGTAGGTCACTAGGTCAATAACAAGGTCAAAGTTTTTTTCGGTACACCAACCTATGCATGTGGTCCAAATTTGAAGGCTGTAGCTACAGAAATGTGAAAGTAGGTCACTAGGTCAAGATCAAAGTCAACTCATGTCAAGGTTTATCTTGCCACTCAAAACTATACACGTGGTCCAAATTTGAATGATGTAAGTTATGGACATGAAGATCCTACGTTTTTCCCCTATAAGTCTATAAGAACCATATGACCCCTGGGGCGGGGCCATATTTGACCCTAGAGGGATAATTTGAACAAACTTGGTAGAGAACCACTAAATGATGCTACATAACAAAATATCAAAGCCATAGTCTTTGTGGTTTGGACAAGAAGATTTTCAACGTTTTTCCCTATATAAGTCTATGTAAACCATGTGACCCCTAGGGCGGAGCCATATTTGACCATAGGGGAATAATTTGAACAATCTTAGTAGAGGACACTTGATGATGTCATATACAAAATATCAATGCCCTAGCCCTGTGGTTTTGGACAAGAGGTTTTTCAAAGTTTTTTCCTATATAAGTCTAAATAAACCATGTGACCCCCAGGGTGGGGCCATATTTGACCCCAGGGAAATAATCTGAACAATCTCGGTAGAGGACCACTAGATTATGCTACATACCAAATATCAAAGTCCTAGGCCCTATGGTTTTGGACAAGAAGATCAGAAACCGTTTAACTGTTCCTGGCCAATGTGACCTTGACCTTTGACCTAATGACCTCAAAATCTATAGGGGTCATCTGCTGGTCATGGTCAACCTATACTATCAATTTTCCAGACATTAGGCCCAAGCGTTCTTGAGTTATTGCCTGGAAACCATTTTACTGTTCCTGGTCACTGTGACCTTGATCTTTGACATACTGACCTCAAAATCATAGGGGTCATCTGCTGGTCATGACCAAACTCGCTATTAACTTTCGTGACCCTAGGCCTAAGCGTTCTTGAGTTATCGTCCGGAAACCGTTTTACTGTTCAGGGTCACTGTGACCTTGACCTTTAACAAACTGACCTCAAAATCAATAGGGGTCATCTGCTGGCCATTACCAAACTCCCTATCAACTTTCATGATCCTAGGCCCAAGTGTTCTTTAGTTATCATCCGGAAACCGTTTTACTATTCTGGGTCACTGTGACCTTGACCTTTGACATACAGACCTCAAAATCAATAGGGGTCATCTGCTGGTGATGACCAACCTCCCTATCAACTTTCATGATCCTAGGCCCAAGCTTTCTTGAGTTATCATCCAGAAACGGATTGGTCTACATTCCGACCGACCGACCTACCAACCGACATCTGCAAAACCATATACCCCTCCTTCTTCGAAGGGGGGCATAAAAATTCAAGCATAGCTACCTATATAGGCTCATCAACCACAAAAACATCGGTATTTTCGAAAAAGGAAATTGAAATGACATCCATGTCCGCCATTTTGAATCATGAATTAAAAACAGGACAGAGAAGGGGTGTCCAAGATTGAGTGGTTAAGGTCTGTGACTTCATAAAACTTGCCCTTTTGCCCTTTTACCGATGTGGATTTGCACCTCATTTGAGATGTTGAATTCTTAATGTGAGAAAAGCATCAAACTGGATTATGGAAGGTCTGTGTTCTACCCAGGTTCGAGCTCATGACGAAATAATGCACAAAGGGGCATCAGGATAGAGGAAAACAAATCACTTACCAGAAAGAACAGTATATATAAAAATTACAACAAATGTCTTCTCTTTCACATGCATCTTTTCAAATGGCATCTGAAAATACAATGAACATGATTGAATCATAGTACATGTATGTAAGCATTACAATATTATAGACAAATACACAGTTCAATACAATCATCTGAAACTGAAGTGCAAAATAAACAACCTTCTCAGTGTATACATTGTAAACAAGCGGGCAATAATGGCCCAAGATTCCTCATCTGAGTTTCAGAGATTAAAAAATATTCTCCAGGGCTCAAAAGATCTAGCATAGAAGCTGATAGCATATGACAAACAATTCAAACAAAATATGACTCTTAGTTCGAAAAAATACACACAGACCACTGGAGCAGGCTGACAGTGTTTTTGAAGGTCTCTTTATAATGGTTTTCTGCATCAAGCCATTCGAGAGAACTAGTTGTTTACAAGCGTTTCTATATTCAGATCTAGTGGCCAATAAAAATGGGGCTGGGCGTTCCTCTTAAGCTAATAACCTATTTATGGTATCAACAAAGAGAAGTTATCAAGACAAGAATGCCCACGGGCAGAGTGATGAACCCTCCAACTGTCAATTGTGACCTTGACCTTGGACCTAGGGACCTGGTTCTTGCCCATGACACTCTGTCTCATAATAGCGAACATTCATGCCATGTACATCAAAAATCCCACCATGCATGAAGAAGAAATGCTCTGGACAAACTTCAATTTGACCTTTGACCTCAAACTGTGACCTTGACCTTTGAGATAGGAACATGGGGTTTGCGCATTGAGGTAAACATTCATGCGAAATATAAACAAGATTGGTCCATGCAGGTCAAAGTTATAGTCCGGACAAAATGGGACGGACGCACGGATAAACGGACCAACAAACTGGTACCGGAGTGACTACAAATTATGTGGCTAAAGTCTTAATAAGGCTTGAGTTTTATGAGGCTTTTAGAAGTGTTCTTACAATTTGGTACTTAAGCTGCTAATTATTGGATAAAAATTCCGTGGCACTTAAGCACTGGATCCAAACTGATGTGGCTTAGATCTGTTGGCATAAGGCTTTTTATGTGACTGTCTATATGCCTGTTAATAATTAGCCCTTACCCTGCTGAACTTCTAAAATGGACTAGTTCATCTTTCAATTTGGACAGTACCATTAACTGTTTAAAGGGGTGCTGACCAAAAAGATCCTTATTGAATATTGAACAGGGCAGATCATGATCAAGCTGCACATATGTGCAGGTTGATCATGATCTACATTGGTCGCAAAGGCAGAAAGAATAGTGTCCAGCATGATAAGGGTTAATCTTCATCACAATTTTTCAAGTCATGTACAAAGGCTTAATCATGTCAAAGTTTGACAATTTGTGCATCTGCTTTTTATTAACTGTAGGTTGGTTTTAAGTTGTAAAAATTGACCATTAGGCAGCACACTCAACAGTTCAAAAGAAACTAGAAGATGCTTTTGTAAAATCAAAGCACTGAGAGTACTTACGGGTCTGGCCAATTCAGCTGTATTTATAGCATAGCAGAATAATCTCCAGGGTTCATACAGAAATCTGGCTACTGAATTCAAGGACTTTCCAAGGACAAATTGGCATTTTCAAGGACCTGTACCGCGCTCCAATTTTTGAGACTGTTACAGTTTTTCTTTGGTGTTGCTACTTTGAAACACATTTATCAAACTATTTAAACCATAAATATTGTTCATAACTTTCGCCCATGGCACTTTTTCAATTTTTTTATTACAAACTCTGCAATGCGCTTTGTGGATGTCTTTTTCCTTTCTGCACCATCTTTAATCATTTAGCCAACTCAGTTTGAAACAGCACTTGCCACTTTGAAATCAATTGTCAGTAAATCACAACAGGAATCAGTAAATTTAGTTTTCTACCTTTCAATCGACATTTCAAGCACTTTTCAAGGCCTGTGCGAACCCTAAGATTTATGCCAGAAATCTGTTTATGTCTGGCATTTCCAAGATTCATGGTAGCGCTGTAGGTACAAATAAAAACATACACTCGCAGTCCTCGGTATAATGCTGTATGGCCTTAGCGCCCAAATTTTAGAGGGTAAAAAAAACAAACAAAAAAAAACAAGAGCTGTCTCCGTAGGATGACACATGCCCCCCGATGGCACTTTGAATGAATAGTTATAGCCGATGTTAGAGTTTAGGACCTTTGACCTACGGAGCTGGGTCTTGCGCGCGACACATTGTCTTACAGTGTCACACATTCATGCATAGTTATTTTAAAATCCATGCATGAATGACAAAGATATGGACCGGACATGCCCATCAATGCACTATCATAAAAAATGATCTTTAACGTCTAAGTGTGACCTTGACCTTTGAGCTACGGACCTGGGTCTTGCTTGTGACACGTCGTCTTACTGTGGTACACATTCATGCCAAGTTATTAGAAAAATCCATCCATCGATGACAAAGATATGGACCGGGGCACGCCCATCAATGCACTATCCTTTAACGTCTAAGTGTGACCTTGACCTTTGAGCTACGGACCTGGGTCTTGCGCACTGCACGTCGTCTTACTGTGGTACACATTCATGCCAAGTTATTTGAAAATCCATCCATCGATGACAAAGATATGGACCGGACACGCCCATCAATGCACTATCCTTTAACGTCTAAGTGTGACCTTGACCTTTGAGCTACGGACCTGGGTCTTGCGCACTGCATGTCGTCTTACTGTGGTACACATTCATGCCAAGTTATTTGAAAATCCATCCATCGATGACAAAGATATGGACCGGACACGAAAATTGCGGACAGACCGACAGACCGACAGATGGTTCAAAAACTATATGCCTCCCTTCGGGGGGCATAAAAATCCGCGGATGTTACTTAATTTGATCAAAACCAGCGTTAAAACTACAAGTACCTGTATTTTAACACCTTTCCATGACAACTGTAAATAATCAATAATTGTCTGCTAGCTTACTTGTTTGCGTATCGCCTTTGTTAAAGTTTCAATACATGTAGACATGTGACAATAAGGCAATCAGTACCGTGTCAAAATTAGGTTGTTTGCACAACAAGCGTGAAACATTGGTCAGTCAACTATCAAACCATTTAAGTTTGCACCAATTAAGCAGATGACATGATCACTTGAGTGAATAAAAAATTGAATTTTGTAATAAACTGCAGCCATTTTTCGTAATCATCACACTCAATTGATCGGAAATAACGAAGATTCGACGCACTGAAAGCCTTAATGAGAATGTGCTCCCTTTTTAATATCGTATATTAACGACGGTGATTTAAAAAAATTCTATCTTATTTATCGATTTACTTCATGTAGATCTATTCAAAATTAATTTTTTTAAGACTGTCCACGTTTTTTCTCTTTTAGTTACATAAACCCCCAGTGCAATTGCTGTGCATATGTAATTCTCACGACTGCGCACTCCTCACACAGCGTTATATATGTTTACTTCCGGGATACACAAATCCAATTTTTTTTTATAATCACGACAAAATGAGAAGATGACAACAGCATTATAATTCTTTAATGTATTTTTCAGTAGCATTTAAGGTAAATAAATGTCCCGTTTAAAAGGGATTCTTATTTCTTTATTAACATAAAACAGCGTCCAAATACGTTACCGGTGGGTGGGGTATTGCGTATACCGCTGATATGATCAACCCGCGTTATAAATTTAACCCCGCTAGATCCGCGGGTCTCGAACCTTGGACCCCGACGACAGCGTTATAACGGGGTCCCAGAGTACCAGTTTATAAACAGATTGTACTTTGTAGCTTTGAAATATGTCAAAATATTAAACACACAAACAAACACAAATTCAACATTATTGTATGAATCCTATTATATATAATGACTTTAACATATCTGTCCTCAGTAAATAGTATCAGTTTGGATTGTCAATTCAAAGAATGTTTGTATATTAAAGGTTAAACTCACATATTAATTTTAAACAAATTTGCAATATATGTACCTACACTGATTTGGGAAAACCCAGTCCCAGATTAAGACTATTCACTTGCAGTGAATATTACGAAAAATAACAAGAGCTGTCTCTGGAGACAACGCTCCCTGCTATGTCGATGCAGGATAGAGAAACTTGACACATCTGAGGAAACTGGAGCTGTCACTGGAGTGTTTAATGACTCCAATGGTAGATGAAGATATTGCATAATAGCTTGAATCTGTGTCAAAAATATTAAGTATTAAATATTAAGAGAGGTAAAGATAAAGTGTAAACTTCTCAAATTTATATGTGAAAATAAAATATGTATCAGAAACCATTTGATGCTGAATATCATGCTTGATTCTGCCCTTTGCAATCAGTGTAGATCTCAATCAGCATGCACAACTGTGCAGTCTGATCATGATCAGTATGTACATCTGAACAGTCTGAGCATGATCTTTACTGTTTTTTTACAATTAATGGTAGTATTTCCAGATTCAAAGATGGAAATATTGATTATTTAAAATTTAAATTGAGCAGGGTAAGGGTAAACAGGACAACAATGTGGATCTAACTCCCCTAACATATTACAGCAGCATAAATAGTAAATTTCAAAGGGTTCATGCAAATATTTCCCCCAATATTCAACTTCATGAATTTCCCAAAAACATTCCAGAGTTCAAAAACTCAAACAAGCAAATTCGATGAATTGGTATCCCCCGCCGAAAGGGTTTGTGGTGAGGAATGGCAAAAAGATATATCCGGCAAAAAGTTAAGGATGTTAATAAGAAGCAAATAATTTCATTAGTCAAAATCAATTTAACAGAAAACAAACGTTTAACTAGAAATGTTTGTAAAAAAGCGCATGTCTCCCCAAATGCAAAGTCTATAGGCAAGAAGTCAATAGGGGTCAGGAGCGAAAGTCAAAGAGACACTGATGGTTGGCTGCAATAGGGATCTTTTACTTGGCATGTCCAGTCATCCCGCTAAATTTCAACACTCTTGGCCTAGTGGTTCTCAAGTCACTGTTCAGGCTCCTGTGACCTTGACCTTTGATCAAGTGACCTCAAAATAAATAGGGGTCATCTACTCTGCATGTCCAATCATCCTATTAAGTTTCAACATTGTAGGTCAAGTGGTTCTCAAGTTATTTCCAAAAAATAACTTTACATGAACAGGCCACTGTGACCTTGACCTTTAATTGACTGACTCCAAAATCAATAGGGGTCATCTACTCTGCATGTTCAATCATCCTATGAAGTTTCAACATTCTGGGTCAAGTGGTTCTCAAGTTATTGATCGGAACTGGTTTATCAATGTTCAGGGCCCCTCTGACCTTGACCTTTATACGGAGTGACCCCAAAAACAATAGGGGTCATTAACTCTGTATGAACAATCATCCTATGAAGTTTCAACATTCTGGGTCGAGAGGTTCTCAAGTTATTGATTGGAAATGGTTTTCCATGTTCAGGCCCATGTGGCCTTGACCTTTAACAGTGACCCCAAAATCGTTAGGGGTCATCTACTCTGCATGACCAATCATCCTATGAAGTTTCATCGTTCTGGGTCAAGTGGTTCTCAAGTTACTGACCGGAAATGGTTTTCAATGTTCAGGCCCCTGTGGCCTTGACCTTTAACGGAGTGACCCCCAAAATCAATAGGGGTCATCTACTTTGCATGTACAATCATCCTATGAAGTTTCAACATTCTGGGTGAAGTGGTTCTACAGTTATTGATCAGAAATGGTTTTCCATGTTCAGGCCCCTGTGACCTTGACCTCTGATGGAGTGACCCCAAAATCAATAGGGGTCATCTACTCTTTATGATCAATCATCCTATGAAGTTTCAACATTCTGGGTCAAGTGGTTCTCTAGTTATTGATCGGAAATGGTTTTCAATGTTCAGGCCCCTGTGACCTTGACCTTCGACGGAGTGACCCCAAAATCAATAGGGGTCATCTACTCTTCATGACCAATCATCCTATGAAGTTTCAACATTCTGGGTCAAGTGGTTCTCTAGTTATTGATCGGAAATGGTTTTCAATGTTCAGGCCCCTGTGACCTTGACCTTTGACGGAGTGACCCCAAAATCAATAGGGGTCATCTACTCTTCATGACCAATCATCCTATGAAGTTTCAACATTCTGGGTCAAGTGGTTCTCTAGTTATTGATCGGAAATGGTTTTCTATGTTCAGGCCCCTGTGACCTTGACCTTTGACTGAGTGACCCCAAAATCAATAGGGGTCATCTACTCTTCATGACCAATCATCCTATGAAGTTTCAACATTCTGGGTCAAGTGGTTCTCTAGTTATTGATCGGAAATGGTTTTCAATGTTCAGGCCCCTGTGACCTTGACCTTTGACAGAGTGACCCCAAAAACAATAGGGGTCGTCTACTCCAGCAGCCCTACAACCCTATAAAGTTTGAAGGTTCTAGGTCAAATGGTTCTCCAGTTATTACTCGGAAATGAAGTGTGACGTACGGACGGACGGACGGAAGGACGGACGGACAGACGGACGGACGGACAGGGCAAAAACAATATGTCTCCTGGGGGAGACATAATTAAAGAGTACATAATAAATGTATGATACTTTGATCCTGACTAAAGAATTTATTTTGATTGGGATATGCTTACTGTAATAAGCTTAACTTTTAAAATTAAATGCAGTTAATTGAAATATGAGCTTGAAGTTTAACTGGAATGAAATATTATCTTTGAGTGGTTTGGCACCAGGTGTTGCTGTTTTACATGTACATTTGAACTTAAAAGATCAGATGTCCTTAAGAGAACACAGGTAAGATATCTTGAACATGGCTGAGGGCAAGGTTTGTGCAGTCACAACTTAACATGTTGAAGGTTTGAACATTTAAAAAAAAAAAAAAAAGGAATGGAAATATATATATCTATATATAGATATATGTACATATTTATTTTTTTAGGGGGTGGGGGTGCAGGGGAATGGGAGAGGAAACAAAATTTCACATGTTGATTATAAATATTGATTGACAATTAAAAATGAAAAAAAAAAAAAGGTAAAAGGGTGAAGTTGGAGGGGGGAGTGGGAGGGGGGGAGGCAGAGGATGCATGATCAGTGGTGGGCATGACTGGGTGGAGAAGTGAGGTGGGGGAATGGTACAACTTGGAAGGTTTGAAAAAAATCTAAAATAACAAATGAAAAAAAAAAAAAATTTTTGGGAGGGGGGTGGGGAGTGGGGTTGGGAGGGGGGGGGGGTGTGACCAAGGCAAGTGGGTGACCAGGTGTGGGTACGCAACTTCACATGTTTATAATAAATGTAAGAAAAGAATGAAAGAAATTTAATGAAATTCTGCCAAATGGTAAGTTTGTTATGTACAAAATGTGGATTTTTAGACAATTAAAGGGCAATAACTCTGAAGTTACAAAAAGAAATCCGTACAAAATTGTCTGTGCACAACCACATTATAGTGCTCTAAATTCTGTTAAAGTTTCATAGTTCTAGGTCAAATATATCAAAAGTTATGATGCAGAAATTGGCATATCTATAGATCTATAGTACCCTATATAGTTAACACTAGAAACTTCTAAGGGCCATAACTCTGGTGTTACTTGGGCAAACTTGATGGGCCCCATGACCTCATAGTGGTGAACACGTATATGAAGTTTGTTTGGAAAAAATCTAAAATAAGGAATGAATTTTTTTTTTTTTTTTGGGGGGGGGGGGGGGGGGGTCGGGGGATGGGGTGATCAAGCTAAGGGGGTGACCAGGTGTGGGTACACAACTTAAACAGTTTACAATAAATGTTCATGGAAAAGAATGAAAGAAATTTAATGAAATTCTACCAAATGGTAAGTTTGTTATGTACAAATATGTGGATTTTTTATACAATTAAAGGGCAATAACTCTTAATTTACAAATAAATCCAAATGAAATTGTGTGTACACAACCACATTATGGTGATCTAAATTCTGTTTAAGTTTCATAGTTCTAGGTCAAATATATCAAAAAGTTATGATGCAGAAATTGCCATATTTATAGTACCCTATATAGTTAACACTAGAAACTTCTAAGGGCCATAACTCTGGTGTTACTTGGGCAATCTGACTGAAACTTGACGGGCCGCAAGAACTCATTGTGGTGAACACGTATATGAAGTTTTAAATAAATATTCCCAACCATTTCCTAGATATGGCTCCGGACGGACGGACGGACGGAAAGACGGAAGGACGGACGGACGGACGGAAAGACGGAAGGACGGACGGACGGACGGAAAGACGGACGGAAGGACGGACGGACGGACGGACAACGCCAAAACTATATCCCTCCGACTTTCGTCGGGGGATAACAAGAGGGCCATGAAGGCCCTGTATCGCTCACCTGACCTACTGACCTTGAGATCATCAAGATAAACATTCTGACCAAGTTTCATTACGACATGGTCATAAATGGATCTAAAGTGTTAACTAGCTATTCCTTTGATTTGACCCAGTGACCTAGTTTTTGACCCGACATGACCCAGATTCAAACTTGACCTAAAGATCATCAAGTTTAAGTTTCATGAAGATACAGTCATAAATGTGGCCTCTAGAGTGTTAACAAGCTTTTCCTTTGATATGACCTAGTGACCTAGTTTTTGACCCCACCTGACCCAGATTCGAAACTGTCCTACAGATCATCAAGTTTAACATTCTGACCAAGTTTCATGAAGATACAGTCATAAATATGGCCTCTAGAGTGTTAACAAGCTTTCCTTTGATTTGACCTGGTGACCTAGTTTTTGACCCCTACTAA
This sequence comes from Mercenaria mercenaria, assembly GCF_021730395.1. Taxonomy (NCBI): domain Eukaryota; kingdom Metazoa; phylum Mollusca; class Bivalvia; order Venerida; family Veneridae; genus Mercenaria; species Mercenaria mercenaria. Next base: position 25,653 of record NW_026463066.1, on the reverse strand, counting down.
CCCAGATTTGAACTTCAGCTATAGATCATCAAGATTAACATTTTGACCAAGTTTCATTAAGATATGGTCATAAATGTGGACTATACAGTGTAAACTAGCTTTTCCTTTGATCTGACCTGGTGACCTAGTTTTTGATCCTACATGACCCAGATTCAAACTGGACCTTAAGATCATCAATATTAACATTCTGACCAAGTTTCATGAAGATACAGTATTAAATGCAGCCTCTATAGTGTTAACAAGCTTTTCCTTTGATTTGACCTGGTGACCTAGTTTTTAACCCCAGATGACACAATATCGAACTTGTCCAAGATTTTATTAAGGATAACACTCTGATCAAGTTTCATTAGGATTGGGCCAAAATTATGACATCTAGAGTGTTAACAAGCTTTTCTTTTGATTGACCTGGTGACCTAGTTTTTGAACCCAGATGACCCAATATCGAACTCGTCCAAGATTTTATTTAGTGTAACATTCTGACCAAGTTTCATTAAGATTGGGCCAAAATTGTGACCTCTAGAATGTTAACAAGCTTTTCCTTTGATTTGACCTGGTGACCTAGTTTTTGAACCCAGATGACCCAATATCGAACTCGTCCAAGAATTTATTGAGGGTAATATTCTGACCAAGTTTCATTAAGATTGGGCCAAAAATGTGACCTCTACAGGGTTAACAGTCAAATTGTTGACAACGACGGACGGACGACGAACACAGGGCGATCACTAAAACTCACCTTTGAGCACTTGGTGCTCAGGTGAGCTAAAAATAAGGGATGTGTTTTGTATGATCAACACTGCAACTTACTTTACATACCACATTAATATGTGCTTGAAATAGCTTTGTTGAGCTCACCGAAGTCACATATGAATGTCTATTGTTTTAGTTTGGCAGTGGCTAGGTAGCCGGTTCCGTCAGTCAGTTCTATATATATATAGCGTATATGAAATGTAAGTCAAAGTAGCCGGTGTATTATAAAGGATCATTATAGTACTTAAATGAATTACATTTCTTGTGATTGAGTATGCTCTTAACCCATTTATTACGCCGTATTTACGCACTCCTATCATATCGGCCGACATTTTATTATGTTAAAACGTACTCGATATATATTTGAGATACAGTAATTCATTCTTAAAATAAAACAAAACAAGTATAAACAAGAGGTCCTGAATCGCTCACCTGTCCCCACGTGACCAAGTTTTGAACTGAGTATGACGTCGTTTTTTCTATTATTTGACATAGTGACCTAGTTTTTGAGCTCATGTGACCCAGTTTCAAACTTGACCTAGATATCATCAAGATGAATATTCAGACCAACTTTCATACAGATCCCATGAAAAATATGGCCTCTAGAGAGGTCACAAGGTTTTTCTATTATTTGACCTACTGACCTAGTTTTTGATGACACGTGACCCAGTTTCAAACTTGATCTAGACATCATCAAGGTGAACATTCTGATTCCATGAAGATCCATTGAAAAGTATGGCCTCTAGAGAGGTCTCAAGGTTTTTCTATTTTTAGACCTACTGACCTAGTTTTGGACCGCACGTGACCCAGTTTCGAAATTGACCTAAATATCATCAAGATGAACATTCACACCAACTTTCATACAGATCCCATGAAAAATATGGCCTCTAGAGAGACCACAAGATTTTTTTATTATTTGAATTAATGACCTAGTTTTTGATGGCACGTGACCCAGTTTCAATCTTGACCTAGATATCATCATGGTAAACATTCTGATAAACTTTCATGAAGATCCATTGAAAAGTATGGCCTCTAGAGAGGTCACAATGTTTTTCTATTTTTAGACCTACTGACCTAGTTTTTGACCGCACCTGACCCAGTTTCGAACTTGACCTAGATATCATCAAGATGGACAAAATATGGCCTCTAGAGAGGTCACAATGTTTTTCTATTTTTAGATCTACTGACCTAGTTTTGGACCGCATGTGACCCAGTTTCGAATTTGACCTAGATATTATCAAGATAAACATTCAGACCAACTTTCATACAGATCCCATGAAAAATATGGCCTCTAGAGAGGTCATAAGGTTTTTTTATTATTTGACCTACTGACCTAGTTTTTGAGGACACTTGACCCAGTTTCGAACTTGACCTAGATATCATCATGTTGAACATTCTGACTAACTTTCATGAAGATCCATTGAAAAGTATGGCCTCTAGAGAGGTCACAAGGTTTTTCTATTTTTAGACCTACTGACCTAGTTTTGGACCGCTCACCAGTTTCGAACTTGACCTAGATATCATCAAGGTGAACATTCTGACCAACTTTCATAAAGATCTCATGAAAAATGTGACCTCTAGAGTGGTCACAAGCAAAAGTTTACGCACGGACGGACGGACGACGGACGCTGCGCGATCACAAAAGCTCACCTTGTCACTTTGTGACAGGTGAGCTAAAAAGAGGGACAAAACAAAGAGCATAAACATACATCAGGGTCTTTCAAAAATTGACTGATCCTGCATACATTAAATGATGCGGCTCTACTGGACATTTCATGTGCCTTTTTAAAGTGATAACTGTAAATGATCATCACTTTCGCACCTCTATGTGCGTCTTTAATTAATTAACTACTACATACATAATTTCTCCGCCAATTTGTTTAGTAGTCAATAATCTTGACTCTTGACTGGTTCTAATTGTTTGTTTGAACATACGACCTCTTTATTCTAAGGCACAGTATACTAAATGTAAAAGACAATTACATATCAAAAGACCTAATTCTAAAGGATCGCCGACATCTATCAAATATGTTTATTTTTTTTATTTTTTTTTTTTTTGATACACCTTTGTGTATAATAAACTAAAACTGCAAAAAATCATTAAAAACTTTATTTTAAGAATTTAAAAACACGCCGATGACGATAACGACACTCTTATCATTTCTTGATAACTCAACAAAATATCGGCCGATATTGCAAGGGGATGAGCAAAATGCTCGAGTTATCCATGGTTTGGAGCGACCCAAACATTGACCAACATACGAAGGAAAATTGAAGTTTTATTGTATCAATTGTCATCGGTACCATTTGCAGAGGAAACGGTGATACATGAAAATAACAAACCCGTGACATATAAAACAAAACGTATCACAAACGTTATCTATAATGTAATAAGTAACTACATGCTTGCTTTAATCTAAAGCAAACAGTTATTGATCAATATTTGATCAATAAAACTTTTCTTTAACCTTTCATTAATAATTAATCTCATTATCAAATCAAATATACCGACAAACAAACATTTAAGATAGTCGGGGAATAGACAACGCAATTTTCACGATGTGCGAAAATTTTTAATTAACCGATACATTCTGATCGCCGAAGCTGCAAAAAATTTTGACACCTCTGCTCGAGTTAGCCAGAAGCAACAAAGACTAAGTTAATAAACAGGGACCAGGTGTCATGCTCGAGCGATCGAGTTATCGATGCTCGACCCAGCCATGGTAATTTCAGATAGAAAATAGAAGGAAATCTGCCGGGACCACATGAATTGCTCGAGCGAGCCCGGGTGCTCGAGTCATCGATGCTCGAGCGAGCGGTGTTTCACTGTAATAAATCACAAGAAATGTTATTTATTTTACTTCTTTCATGATCCTTTGTAATACAGCTTATCAAAGACAGCTACCTTGACTTACATGTTCATATATGATATGTATATATATAGAGCCGGCTACCTAGACCTTTAGTCCAGGTAGCTGGAACCGGCTACCTAGCCACTGCCTTTTAGTTTATCGTCTGTTATAAAGGTACCAAATCTCAATATTATTATTTTTTTTTATTTTGGATTTAACGTCGCACCGACACATGATAGGTCATATGGCGACTTTCCAGCTTTAATGGTGGAGGAAGACCCCAGGTGCCCCTCCGTGCATTATTTCATCACGAGCGGGCACCTGGGTAGAACCACCGACCTTCCGTAAGTCAGCTGGATGGCTTCCTCACATGAAGAATTCAACGCCCCGAGTGAGGCTCGAACCCACATTGATGAGGGGCAAAATCTCAATATTAAGATATAAGAATTGTTCCTTTCTGGTAGACAAAGGAAACTATTTGGTTGAATCATAACATAACGGTTTTTGGGAGGAACTGAATATTCTTTGTTTTTTTGTTATTCACCGGAAATTCAAAACGTGACATCACCTTAATTGATTATTTTAAAAAATTACAAGAGATCACAGAGTGATCTTGGCGCCCACCAATGTGCCATTTTTGAGTGTTCCAAATTTCAAGACTTACTGACTAGCTCAAGGTCAAATTTCATTTCCGTACACAACACTGTGCATGTGGTCCAAATTCGAAAGCTGTAGCTTGAGAAATGTGAAAGTAGGTCACTAGATCAATCTTAAGGTCAAAGTTTAATTCGGTACACAAAACTATGCAAGTGGTCCAAATTTGAAGGCTGTAGCTTGAGAAATGTGAAAGTAGGTCACTAAGTCAAAATCAAGGTCAAATTTCACTTCAGAAACAAATCTATGCATGTAGTCCAAAATTGAAGCCTGTACCTTCAAAAATGTGAAAGTAGGTCACTAGGTCAATGTCAAGGTCAAAGTTTGTTTCGGTACAATATCCTATTCATGTGGTCTAAATTTGAAGCCTGTAGCTACAGAAATGTGAAAGTAGGTCACTAGGTCAATCTTAAGGTCAAAGTTCATTTCGGTACACAAAACTACGCAAGTGGTCCAAATTTGAAGGCTGTAGCTTGAGAAATGTGAAAGTAGGTCACTAGGTCAATGTAAAGGTCAAAGTTTGTTTCGGTACACAAAACCATGCATGTGGTCTAAATTTGAAGCCTGTAGCTACAGAAATGTGAAAGTAGGTCACTAGGTCAATCTTAAGGTCAAAGTTCATTTCGGTACACAAAACTACGCAAGTGGTCCAAATTTGAAGGCTGTAGCTTGAGAAATGTGAAAGTAGGTCACTAGGTCAAAATCAAGGTCAAATTTTATTTTGGAATACAGAACTATGCATGTGGTTCAAATTTGAAGCCTGTACCTTCAAAAATGTGAAAGTAGGTCACTAGGTCAATGTAAAGGTTAAAGTTTGTTTCGGTACATAAAACCATGCATGTGGTGCAAATTTGAAGGCTGTAGCTTGAGAAATGTGAAAGTAGGTCACTGGGTCAAAATCAAGGTCAAATTTTATTTTGGAACACGAAATTATGCATGCGGTCCAAATTTGAAGCCTGTACCTTCAAAATGTGAAAGTAGGTCACTAGGTCAATGTCAAGGTCAAAGTTTATTTCAGTGCACAAAACTATGCACGTGGTCCAAATTTGAAGGTTGTAGCTACAGAAATGTGAAAGTAGGTCACTAGGTCAAAATCAAAGTCAACTCATGTCAAGGTTCATCTTGCCACTCAAAACCATACATGTGGTCCAAATTTGAATGTTGTAGGTTATTGACAAGAAGATTTTAAAAGCTTTTCCCTATATAAGTCTATATGAACCATGTGACCCCAGGGCAGGGCCATATTTGACCCTAGGGGGATAATTTTAACAAACTTGGTAGAGAACCACCAGGCGATGCTACATTACAATATCAAAGCCCTAGGCTTTGTGGTTTGGACAAGAAGATTTTCAAAGTTTTTCCTATATAAGTCTATGTAAACCATGTGACCCCCGGGGCGGGGCCATATTTGACCCTAGGGGGATAATTTGAACAATCTTAGTAGAAGACCACTAGATGATGTCACATACAAAATATCAAAGCCCTAGGCCCTGTGGTTTTGGACAAGAGGTTTTTCAAAGTTTTTCCCTATATAAGTCTATATAAACCATGTGACCCCCGGGGCGGTGCCATATTAGACCCCAGGGGAAATAATTTCAATCATCTTGGTAGAGGACCACTAGATGATGCTTCATACCAAATATCAAAGCCCTAGGCTCTGTGGTTTTGGGCAAGAAGATTTTCAAAGTTTTTCCCTATATAAATCTATGTAAATTATAGAAATAAACAAAGGGCCATAACTTACTAAAAATTTGTTGAACCAGTCTGATTTTCAGGGGGACACAACTAGGGTATCAATACATCATTCTGACAAAGTTTGGTCAAAATCCCCTTGGTAGTTTCTGAGGAGATGCGATAACGAGAAATTGTTAACGGAAGGACGGACGGACGGACGGACGCCGGACCACGGACGCAGAGTGATTTGAATAGCCCACCATCTGATGATGGTGGGCTAAAAATATACCAAAAATAGTTTTCCCCAAAAATGTTTAACATTACTAAAAAATGTTTAATCATTATATCTTTTTTTTCTGCCTGTTCGAATCCTCATGATTCATATTTGGTGTTCCTCGGTTATTTACATTTCGAAAGAAAATGTAACAAATCGGGGGTGCGACACCTTATGTACCAGTCACTTTATGTACCAGACACTTTATGTACCACTTTGACACTTAGTGTACCACTTATATATTATATAGTAATTGTTTCTCATTGTGTAGCACTGTCAATATGTGATAATTACCTGTGAAAACAACTTTGATTTAATTAGCTTGTTGTTAACATTTCTATGTGCCTATAATTTTACCTTAGTAATTATGACAATTAACATTTAAATTTAGTAAAAAAAAAACATTTCAAGTAACATAAAATATAACATTTTCATCAAATCAAAACAAAAATGATCATCCAATATATATCATATATGTGGTACATAAGGTGTCCAGAGTTGTACATAAAGTGTCTGGTACATAAAGTGACACATTCACAAATCGGATGAACGTTATCTGAAAACCGATTTAGGTCCAAGTTTAATGTGAATTCTGATGAAGTCTTATTTGTTATTTCATTTCAACAAATTTGAAATGTAAATGACCCTTAATCTCTAGAAAAACGGAGGTCCGCACCCCTAGAAAACCCCTAACAGGCTTGTCCGTACCTCTAGAATCAGATTCCAGAGGTACGGATCCGAACGGGTATGACTGAATAGTCAAATCTAGTAGATTTCGCGAAATCTAATCAAATTAGCGAAATCTAGACATAAAATTTAAACTAATGAATATTTTTAAAAATCCTTTTAAGCTTTTATTAAAAATATAAATCTACGTGTGCATGTCAATTTTCAAGAAAAAATATTTATATTTAGGGTGGTTTTGAAGCGAAGAACGTATACGGGTCTTGATTTCGCCCGATTCTACATGCGCGGAAATCTCAAGTGACAGGTAAAATCAAGACATAAAATTTAAAGGGAGGAATTTTCTTTTTAAATCTCTTTAGGCTTTTATTAAGAATATATTTCTAAATTTGCATGTCAATTTTCAAGAAAAATTATTTATATGTAAGGTGGTTTTGAAACGAAAAACCGTATATGGGTGTTGATTTCGCCAGATTCTATATGCGCAGAAATTTCAAGTGACAGGCAAAATCAAGACATAAAATTTAAGTGAAGATTTTTTTTAAAAATCCTTTTAAGCTTTTATTCAGAATATATTTCTTAGTGTGCATGTCAATTTTCAAGAAAAATATTTAAATTTAGGGTGGTTTTGAAGCGAAGAACGTATACGGGTCTTGATTTCGCCCGATTCTACATGCGCGGAAATGTCACTCAGTGACAGGTAAAATCAAGACATAAAATTTAAAGTGATGAATTTTCTTTTTAAATCTTTTTAGGCTTTTATTAAGAATATATTTCCAAGTTTGCATGTCAATTTTCAAGAAAAAAATATTTATATAAGGTGGTTTTGAAACTAAAAAAGTATATGGGTGTTGATTTCGCCAGATTCTATAATGCGCAGAAATTTCAAGTGACAGACAAAATCAAGACATAAAATTGAAAGTGGATTTTTTAAAAAAAAATATTTTAAGCTTTTATTCAGAATATATTTCTTAGTGTGCATGTCAATTTTCAAGAAAAAATATTTATATATAGTTTGGTTTTAAAACGAAAAACGAATACGGATCTTGATTTCGCCTGAGTTTATATGCGAAGAAATCTCAAGTGACAGGCAAAATCAAGACATAAAATCTAAAGTGATGAATATTTTTAAAAATCCTTTTAAGCTTTTATTAAGAATATATTTCTACGTGTGCATGTCAATTTTCAAGAAATTGAAGAAAAAATATTTATATTTAAGGCCAAACTTAAAATATTCTTTGTTTCCCCATCCCGACCCAAGCAGGTGAAGTATGGGTAGGTAGGTAGGTAAAATATTTTTTTTTTGAAATTTGTAGGAATAACTGCAAGGAGAATACCACACTCTAAAATTTAAATAGGTACCAAGTTTACAGGTATTCAATCTGAATGCCTTTCTGCAAAATGACCAAGTGATTCTTGTGAAGCATATACTATATTTTTCTTTCACTCCTTGCCTGTTAACAATAAGGTATTTGGTTGCAATGTTTCTTCATTGTCAATAGTAAAGGGTTCACTATTTTCGGTGGTGGACAGTTTTACGCTAAACTGGCTACTATCAATTGCTGCATTTACTGTGGTTTCAATTTCTCTATCACCAACAGCTTCGTCAACAGTGTCACACATTGTCAACTTCGTCGACAACATGCAAATTTTCTTGTTAACCAGCGAACGATTTGTGTTTCCATTTTTTATAGTTACGGAGATGCAAACTGAATGCTCCGCCATTTTCTAATTTGTCATCTCCAAGCGTCTTTTTACCACCGACTGTTCTAATACTTACTTGCGCCAATGCGATACAGATTAAAAGATTGGTTTTGTACTCAAACTAATTCGAAATATGCATTTTTGTCCCAGGTTCTTTCATACCAATTAAAAAAAATTTCATTTCGGTTTCGGCGAGAAAATTTTTCGGTTCGCGCCGATTTTTTCGAGTCGGTCGTGGATGGGGAAACAAACAATATTTTATTTTAGGCCTAATATTAATTAGAAACGAAAAATATATATGGGTGTTGATTTTGCCAGATGGTCAGTGACATGCAAAATCAAGTCATAAAATTTAAAGTAATGAATAATTTTTAAAATCCTTTTAAGCTTTTATCAGGAATATAAATATACGTTTGCATGTCAATTTTCAACAACAACAGTTACTACTGATTTTTTATGGTTTTGAAACTAAAGGCCTATTGCAATTAGAACAAGAGCGCCGCCAAGCGGGGCAATATACGCCCAAAGGCTTACATCATAGGATGGGAGAACTTGACTGTTGAAGCCCCAAAGGACTGGAACAACAAAAGGAAAACTTCAAAAAAAAAATCTAAGTCCACAAAAAAAAATTCAAAGTCTACAAAAAAATCCTTATCAGGTATAGGTATGTAAAAATACACCTTAAAATTGGAGGTACCATCCATGTTGTACCACAGAAAAGTGGTCTCGGTTTTTCCCTACGGCCAATAATAAAAAAGTTTCAAAATAAGCTATTTATAGTAACATAAAAGGGAAGTAATTCAAAAAAAATTTATTGTTAGTACAAAAAAAGAGATCTGCCAAATAAAAACAAAAGCACTGCAATGCAGAGCAATATACACAAAGCAAAGTCATATATGACCTTTGACCCTTAAGTGTGACCTTGACCTTGAAGCGAGTCATCCTGAACATGCGCTCTGCACATCGTTGCAATGTGGTGAACATTTCTGCCAAGTTTCTTTGAAATCCTTCCAGCAGTTCAAGAGTTACAGAGCGGACACGAAACAAACTGATATGACTTTTGACCCCTAAGTGTGACCTTGACCTTGAAGCAAGTCATCCGGAACATGCGCTCTGCACGTCGTCTTGGTGTGGTGAACATTTGTGTCAAGTTTCTTTGAAATCCTTCAAGGGGTTCAAGAGTTACACAGCGGACACGAAACAAACTGATATGACCTTTGACTCCTAAGTGTGACCTTGACCTTGAAGCGAGACATTCGGAACATGCGCTCTGCACGTCGTCTGGGTGTGGTGAACATTTGTGTCAAGTTTCCTTGAAATCCTTCAAGGGGTTCAAGAGTTACAGAGCGGACACGAAATTGCTAACGGACAGACGGACAGACGGACGGACGGACAGACGGACACCAGCGTCATAACATAATACATCCCTTCGGTCGTATAAAAACCTGATCCTGACCAGAATGCGCATATGGTATGTTGGTTTTCTCATGGCGCGGCTCACTTATATATGAGGCGTTCCACGAGAAAACATGTATTAGTGACAAAAGTTCCAAAATTGAGATGACAAAATATTTATGAAAAAAAACACTCTTTTACCTTACTTTTCAAAGCTTTTTAATCAAGAACTCGTGAGTTAATAAATAATACAAACTTTCATTTTTACGATTTGATTTTGCTTCCGCACAGAATAGGACGAAATCAACACTCGCATAGGATTTTCTTTTCAAAACCATGCTAAATATAAATATTTTTTCTTGAAACTTAACAAGGACACGTAGAAATATATTCCTAATAAAAGCTCAAAAGAATTTTATTAAAAATATTCATTACTTTAGATTAATTTATATGTCTTGATTTTGCCTGACACTTGAGATTTCTGCGCATACAGAATCAGGTGAATTCAAGACCCGCATACGCTTTCTTTTCAAAACCACATTAAATATTATTATTTTTTCTTGAAACTTAAAATGGACACGTAGAAATATATTCATAACAAGGCAGTCTGAAAGACAGCTAAATCCCCCGCCACTGCTATGGATAGTGAAAGGGTAAACCTTTGATTTTAGCTGTGACCTTGACCTTGAACTGACATGGCTGACTCATGAATTCTGCACAACGTCTTGATGAGGTGATCATTTGACCCAAGTTTCATGAAAATCCTTCAAGGGGTTTAGGAGATACAGAGCTGAAACCTTTGACCTTCAGTTGTGACCTTGACCTTGAGTTGACATGGCTGACTCACGAGTTCTTGATGAGGTGATCATTTGACCAAAGTTTGATGAAAATCCTTCAAGGGGTTTAGGAGATACAGAGTGGACACAAAATGGAAGGCTCAAACCTTCGACCCTTAGTTGTGACCTTGACCTTGAGCTGGCATGGTTGACTCATAATCTCTGCACATCGTTTTGATGAGGTAATCATTTTACCCAAGTTTTATAAAATTCCTTCAAGGGGTTTAGGAGATATAGAGCGGACACGAAATGGAAGGCTCAAACCTTTGACCTTCAGTTGTGACCTTGACCTTGAGCCGACATGGCTGACTCATAAGTTCTGCACATCGCCTTGATGAGGTGATCGTTTGACCCAAGTTTGATGAAAATCCTTCAAGGAGTTTACGAGATATAGAGCGGACACAAAATGGAAGGCTCAAACCTTTGACCCTAAGTTGTGACCTTGACCTTGAGCTGGCATGACTGACTCATGGGTTCTGCACATCGTCTTGATGAGGTGATCATTTGACCCAAGTTTGATAAAATTCCTTCAAGGGGTTTAGGAGATATAGAACGGACACAAAATGGAAGGCTCAAACCTTTGACCTTGAGTTGTGACCTTGACCTTGAGCCGACAAGGCTGACCTATGGGTTCTGCATATCGTCTTGATGAGGTGATCATTTGACCCAAGTTTCATGAAAATCCTTCAAGGAGTTTAGAAGATATAGAGCGAACACAAAATGGAAGGCTCAAAACCTTTGACCCTAAGTTGTGACCTTGACCTTGAGCCAGCATGGCTGACTCATGGGTTCTGCACATCGTCTTGATGAGGTGATCATTTGACCCAAGTTTTATAAAATTCCTTCAAAGGGTTTATGAGATATAGAGCGGACACAAAATGGCAGGCTCAAACCTTTGACCTTGAGTTGTGACCTTGACCTTGAGCCGACAAGGCTGATTCATGGGTTCTGCACATCGTCTTGATGAGGTGATCATTTGACCCAAGTTTCATGAAAATCCTTCAAGGGGTTTAGGAGATATGGACCGGACACGATTTTGTTACGGACGGAAGGACGGACGCAGACCATTTCTATAATCCCTCCGCCACGGCGGGGGATTAATAAAAGCTCAAAAGGATTTTTAAAAATATTCCTTCCTAAAAATTTTAAGGTTTGATTTTGCCTTTCAGCTGAGATTTCAGCGCATATAAAATCGGGCGATTACATCCGTATAAGTTTTTCGTTTATTAGGCAAAGTGTAAAATCCGGCCGTCCTTTCTATCCAGTAAAGAATGTATTGAAAAATCCGGCCATACTGCAGTACCCATTTATTTCTTTATTTCTTGATCAAATTTAATAAAATTGGTATCAAATGAAAGCTTAGGTTATGTACTTGCTAGATATATAACTTAAAATAAGTTTTTGTGCTGAGTAAGTACGGAGAATTACATACAATATCGACTCATTTTCTGGCCATACGCTTGTATTTTTTTAGAATGAAAACTACAGCCGTCCTATTTATTTCTCCAAATAAGATATATATCGCAATAAATGTAATATCATTTGAAAGAATACCTTCTTTACTTTACATAAGTGGCATTTGAATGTTAGTATTACAACTATTAATTAAGTTGTGCGACGTCAAACTTTTATAAATATTACAACTGACTCTATTCCGCAGTACAAAGAACAAAAATACGGGCATGCTTTATAAACTTCTAATTCTTTATAAACCTTATTTATTTTGAAAGCACATGATAGAGTATGTTACAAAGTTTCTAAAAATGTTAAGTTTGTGGAAATCGATCAATTTCAATAGAAGATATACTTGTTCAAAGATGTATGGTTTTTTTCCGCCAGCGTTATTACTGCATGCATGCTGTATATAGCTACGATGACAAGGAACTTCTTATGTTTAAGTCATATTATTATGAATAAAGTTCTGTTCTGTTAAAAAATAAATCTGTTCTAGTGTTTTCATTTATTGAAAATTTGAAGTGCTGTAGTTCTTTATAATAGGAGAAACAAACTGAGAAGTATTGTAAATAATATATAGAACAAAATAAAATGTAAATAATATATAGAAGATAATAAATAAACGTTATTATGGCTCTCGTGATAGGACATAGCCAGGTCAAGTATATGAGTGAGTACTTGTGGCCAGAGACTTATTCCGTGTTTGCGTATCCGGGAGCTAAAACACAAGAGTTCATGGTCGAGGTCTACATATATGAAGTGGCACAGTATTTTTCGGTAAGTGTCTTATTTAACATATTAATTTATTTTGTACTAAGTGATGAAAATCTAATAACTGATATAACGCATATTTTTCTGATTGACCAATTAAAAAAAGTTAAGCATAAAACACATTGACAATGATATATCAAAGAAACCGATCTTAGTATTTGTTAAACTGATTATTTTTTTCTGATATGAAATACCCAAATTCTATAAACTTGTTAGCACCCTTGATTAGGTGTTGATTAATCACCGTCCATCAGACTGAGCGGCTGTCGGAACGTGTTTAGTTGATTGGATTATCACACCAATCATTATACATCACAATACTGTTCCAGTCACGTAATAGTAGCTACGTATAAAATGATCGGATTTAAAACAAATTCTTCTTTTTTTAATGAGTGATTAAATAATTGAATTATGCACCATGTTATGCCGCAGATGTTACCTGTCCTTGTTAAAAAGTAATGTATTTTGCAAATATTTATTTAATTTATAGAACATAATGGAATAGCATAATTCATGCAACTTTTGGTAAATTTAGATTTTGTCATCTTTTAAAGGTTGCTCGTTTTTATTTATTTTTTTTATATAACTCTCGGGTCACAATACATGACAACATGTGGTATAACGTAATATTGCTTAAGCAGGAGGTGAGACAACAAAAAAGCATAATAGAAACAAAACAAAACAAAAAAACGGTTTCGTATACAATGTTAGATAATAAAAACATGATTATAGATAGTTGATACATGATAATCGGGAGAATCAGTTTTAAATAATTTATAAATTTTACATTTATTTGAGCTGTCTACATCGGAATACCACTTGTTTAAAAATAAATCTGACAATTTTTGCTTAATGTTGGCAGGTGTAATTTACAAAATCATGAGTGTCCCATATATTGTATAATCCGCATTTTATAAAAATATTTCTAACATTTTAATCCATTCAAACATGCGTATTGGAAAAGGATTTGTGTATCTAAAAATAATAATTCTAGATGTTGTAAAATATATGTTACATCTGACATAAGATATTTTCCTTTAAACATAAATTGTTAATATGGACATAAGATTCCTGTAATTATCTCCCGAGGTCTCTGACTTTAAACGTGAGTTCATAACTCAATCATACAAAATTAATGAAATAATTACCAGTTTAAAATACACCAGTGTACCAGTAATGAAATAGCCGCTAATTAGTATTTTTTTTGTTGTTTTTTTTTTATACTAAAATTTTCACACACCTTCATTATATTCCCGTATTGATTTTTTTACCAATTATGACGTCACGTAAAATAGCGCAGAAGGTATATGCCCGTTTGAAACCACGTGCAACTCTATCCGTCACTCGGAATAAAGTTGCACGTGTGGCTTTACGTTAAAAAAATCTATTAATTTGTGAATCTGTTTGTACACAGTATTTAAGTATGTTTAAGTATCTCAAACTTATTATAAAAACATATTTGTTTGCGGACTATTGTTTTGGTCGTTGGGGCAAATGATGTTGGTAGAAAGACTCCCGATGTAATAGCCGAGGAGATTCTGTGCGTTTGTGAATAGACACACTACAACTCACCCAGGTATGGTTTATAATACACACTTCATATAATTGTCAAAATATTTATGCCATTTTTTGTCGAAATAAATATTATGGAAAATATGCAATAGTGAAGAAAATTTACAGAAATTTTAACAATTCCGGTAATGGAAAGAAATAGCTAACAACTTCTTTTGCCTTTCTTGTGATATAAGAATATAAACAACCGCATATCTAAAACGAAATTTATGAAACATTGATGGTTCATTTCTTTGTAATGGTAAATTTACTCAAGATCTCATCTAAAGTATAATCAGTCCTCTTAAATATTTGAATGCACATGTGTGTCCTTTTATTAGTACATTTTTTAAAGCCCTGAATATATTCTCAGGAGCGAACAGACAGCTTATTGGTAGAGACGGGTTACATCTGAACAGAGTTGGTAACGAGACGCACTGAAGAGAATAAAATGGAACTTTTCCCTAAAGTAAGGAAAATGCCGAAAATGCCCTGCAATGAGCAAAAAAACAGCAAAAATTAGACTTTACTGCACGTGTAAAATGCCAGACATAATAGATGACATGATACAATGTGACAATAAATCTTGTGGAAAATGGTTTCATAAACAAGAGGACCATGATGGTCCTGAATCGCTCACCTCTTCCCACATGATCCAGTTTTGAGTATGACGACGTTTTTTCTATTATTTGACATAGTGACCTAGTTTTTGAGCTCATGTGACCCAGTTTTGAACTTGACCTAAATATTATCAAGATAAAAATGCTGACCAATATTCATGAAGATCCATTGAAAAATATGGTCTCTAGAGGTCACAAGGTTTTTCTATTATTTGACCTACTGACCTAGTTTTCAAAGGTACGTGACCCTGTTTTGAATTTTACCTAGATATCATCAAGCTGAACATTCTCACTAATTTTCATGAAGATCTCATGAAAAATATGGCCTCTAGAGAGGTCACAAGGTTTTTCTATTTTTAAAACCTACTGGCCTAGTTTTTGACCGCACGTGACCCAGTTTCGAAACTGACCTAGATATCATCAAGGTGAACATTCAGATCAATTTTCATGAAGATCCATTGAAAAATATGGCCTCTAGAGAGGTCAAAAGATTTTTCTAATTTTAGACCTACTGACCTAGTTTTTGACCGCAGTTGACCCAGTTTCAAACTTGACCTAGATATCATCAAGATGAACATTCAGACCAACTTTCATACAGATCCTGTGAAAAGTATGGCCTCTAGAGAGGTCACAAAGTTTTTTTATTATTTGACCTACTGACCTAGTTTTTTAGGGCACGTGACCCAGTTTCAAACTTGACCTAGATATCATCAAGGTGAACATTCTGACCAATTTTCATGAAGATCCATTCAAGGGTATGGCCTCTAGAGAGGTCACAAGGTTTTTCTATTTCAAGACCTACTGACCTAGTTTTTGATCGCAGTTGACCCAGTTTCAAAACTGACCTATATATCATCAAGATAAACATTCAGACCAACTTTCATACAGATCCCATGAAAAATATGGCCTCTAGAGTGGTCACAACGTTTTTTCATTATTTGACCTACTGACCTACTGACCTACTTTTTGAAGGCACATGACCCACTTTCAAACTTGACCTAGATATCATCAAGATGAACATTCTGACCAATTTTTATGGAGATCCATTCACAAGTATGGCCTCTAGAGAGGTCACAAGGTTTTTCTATTTTTAGACCTACTGACCTAGTTTTTGACCGCACATGACCCTGTTTCGAACTTGACCTAGATATCATCAAGATGAACATTCAGACCAACTTTCATACAGATCCCATGAAAAATATGGCCTATAGAGAGGTCACAAGGTTTTTCTATTATTTGACCTACTGACCTAGTTTTAGAAGGCATGTGACCCACTTTCAAACTTGACCTAGATATCATCAAGATGAACATTCAGACCAACTTTCATACAGATCCCATGAAAAATATGGCCTCTAGAGAGGTCACAAGGTTTTTCTATTATTTGACATAGTGACCTAGTTTTTGAAGGCACGTGACCCACTTTCGAACTTGACCTAGATATCGTCAAGGTGAACATTTTGACCCATTTTCATTAAGATCTCATGAAATATATGGCCTCTAGAGAGGTCACAAGGTTTTTCTATTTTTAGACCTACTGACCTAGTTTTTGACTGCACGTGACCCAGTTTCGAACTTGACCTAGATATCATCAAGATGAACATTCAGACCAACTTTCATACAGATCCAATGAAAAATATGGCCTCTAGAGAGGTCACAAGGTTTTTCTATTATTTGACCTACTGACCTAGTTTTTGACGATACGTGACCCAGTTTCGAACTTGACCTAGATTATCATCATGGTGAACGTTCTGACCATTTTTCATGAAGATCTTCTGAAATGTATGGCCTCTAGAGAGGTCACAAGGTTTTTCTATTTTTAGACCTACTGACCTAGTTTTTGAAGGCACATGACCCAGTTTCGAACCTGACCTAGATATCATCAAGGTGAACATTCTGACCAATTTTCATGAAGATCTTGTGAAATATATGGCTTCTAGAGAGGTCACAAGGTTTTTCTATTTTTAAACCTACTGACCTACTTTTTGGCCGCACGTGACCCAGTTTCGAACTTGACCTAGAATTTACCAAGATGAACATTCTAACCCACTTTCATAAAGATCCCATGAAAAATGTGACCTCTAGAGATGTCACAAGGAAAAGTTTACAGACGCACAGACGCACGGACGACGGACGCTGCGCGATCACAAAAGCTCACCTTGTCACTTCGTGACAGGTGAGCTAAAAATGCGTGTCTAATATAAATGACAGTTGGCTATGTAGATCATGCACATGGTAATTTAAGACATTTTGATAGCAGATTTTTTTTTAATTTGTAACTGTAAATTGGTATCAAAGTAAATTGATTACATTTCATCAAACGACACTACTTATATGTATATAAAATTCATGTTGACACTATATAAATGTACCTTGTATTTTGATTGTTAATGTAAATTGCTATTGATATTTAGATATGTGTTTCTTTGTTCAAGGATGAGGAGCGTAAGCTCAAGTCTTAAAAATAATAGATTTGTTCTGTTCTATTCTGTTCTATAAATGTACATTGTATTTTCATTGTATTAATTCATATGATTAACAGATATCACACTGATAATTATAGGTTATTAGCTTTGTATCGGGAAATATACACGAGTTCTTCAGCGGAAATATTGCGCGACTTTAGGAGCGCAATATTCTTCCGCTGAAGAACGAGTGCATATTTCCCGATGCAAAGGTAATAACCTTTTTATTACATACGCATCTACACGTATAAATGTTATGTAAAAATCATAAATATGTTCAACAGCCTGAATAGGATTGACAATACTGAACTAAATAAAAAAAAGATAGTGCACAACACACAATGAATTACGTCACGCACCCGATATGAAATTCAGGCGTCAGTGTATGGAAAAATATTGATGTTTCCGGTACCAGTGTAACTTAACGAGGAATAGAAACGAGTATGTAATAAATGTATATATTTGTTCATTTTGATAAGTACTTTTTATATACTAGTTATATTTTCAAATACAATTTAATAAATGTTATTGATCAAATTTAACGGTTGTTCGTATTGTCTGCTGATCTTCTCTGCTGAAGTATGATTTGACATTGTTCCATTTATCCTTGCCAGTTCTTATAGAAAACTATCCAGTGCTATTTATCATATCAAAGGAATCCATAAGGTAAACATATCAGAAATATTAAATTACAATTGCCTACAGCCCGCAGTTTAGTTTAACAAAGTCGTGCGATTAAACTGACGCACAATGAACAATATTCACTGCCACACATCAATGGGCCTGCAGACAAGTCTTAAAAATGTTGGTAAACTGTTTAAGAAAATATAAGATGGTTCATATGTTAGAAATAGGGTTGGATATCGTTAAGGACAAAGCTATTTGAGAACTATTTGAATCCGCCATTATGCGACTACCATTTTTTCATAGGTGCTCAGGCTATTTAGTGTCTGTATGCCTACAGCTTAGTCTCGTAATTTTTTTATTTACATCATTTTTTTTCATTGGTTTTAAAAGAAAACTACAAAGAAAAATAGTGTCGTATATTTTGAAATTATGTATTGGTTTGCGTTGTTTAGAAACGACGGGAAAAAAAAATATTTCAGGTAATATTTAGCATACGAAACTATTCGCACGGTTAGCTCTCCATGTCAAGGGAGGTTACTCTGAGTGAGCGGTATCACAGTAAACAATGTCGATCGCGTTATTATGCTATTTGCTTAAATTTCTGCTTTATTTTGCCGCAGATTTTGTAACAATTTTGTTTTTACTTTTATGGAAATACCGAAATCGGAACCGGTTCTTTTACGAAACGGTATATACCGGTACTTTTCGAAGTGATTATTCGGTATTGTACCGATACCGGGAACCGGTATCCAACCCTAGTTAGAAAGTTATATAATGATAATCGCAGTTGTAAGGCTATGCATAGCCGTGATAAATTGATACTGCCATTTCAACTCATTTGTGAAAAAATCAAATGAGTACAAAGGCATTAGAGATATGATAGATCGTATCTTTACATATTTATAAACTACAAAATTTAATCTTTCACATCATAAATAGATAATTCGGCAAAGCCAAGATAGATGGGCACTTTCATATTCCCCTGTGTTATATGTTGATTTCTGACAACATTTAAGGAATACAATATCATCTTGTTCATTTTTAAAAAGATATTTGTTAGGGCTTTCTGGTGATGTATGGTTTATCATACTTTTGTTCAGTATTTTTCTATTTACAAGGGTTGGAGAGTCGAAAAATGGCTCATTTTTAATCGTTATGCTGTTGCACGGAAAATTCATTACTTTTGGACCATTTATTTAATTACTATTTTAGTTTGTTACAGTTTTTATTTCAAGTTTTCAAACTTCAACTGACATTCAGGTAAGACATATTTTGTAACTAAATCCATCACTTCGTTATGCGTTGATGGTTTTTACCTGCTCTGTTTCTACAAAGGAAATACCAAAGTTATTCTTTGAACTGGCAGATATAATCATTATAATCATGAAAAAGAAACACATTTGCCAGCATCTAAAAGCAAGATATTGATTTGCACTACATTATTTTCTGAAAAATGATAGCTGAATCTTGACATTTTTATGTAGAGTCCGTAGCCCCATTTTCAACAGTGTACCACTTGCACAAAAACAAGAGCAATATAAAAATGAACCTTTGATTATTTTCGGGTTATCCTACATACTAACTACAGAAAAGACATTTCTTCAGAGAAGAAGCAGAAAAAAGTTTCGAACAAAAAATGGTTGTCCGTAGCCCTGTAGAGTCCGTAGCCCCACCATATCCATGCAACTAAATCAGAATTTTTTATGCAATAATCATACCTAATACTAATAATTTTTCTCATTTATGATATAACAAAAGAGCTTCATTCTTTCAAACATCTAAGATGTTGATAGTAAACAGTATAATGGGAAAAAAGATATAATTGTAATAAATTAATTACATTTTTGCCAATTTGCAACACTTATCTTACAGATCTAATGCATATTGATGTTTGTTTAGTATCATAAAGTACGGTTAAGGATACACTTTATCAGACTTATAATAAAAATTGTATTAACAAAGTATTTATATATTGATAATAAATACAAGTTTAAATGTTATACAAGGGGCCTACGGACTCTACACTTCCATAACGAGTCCCGTTTCTGTTACATTTACCAGTCTATTTCCAGATAATGTAAAGAAACAAACATATCAAACAGGAGACCTGTAACAAGGAACCAAATAGCTGAAGAAAGCAATTTTTTGCATAATTTTGTGTACTGTTGACTGAAGCAGGGATGAAACATATTGTGTAGAGTCCGTAGCCCTATATTAGTCTATGTTTTAAATATGCAACCATTCTATATTTGAATTCAGGAACTTTATTTCTAGGTTTAAACATGTTTTATTTAAGAAATATTTATAGCAAAACAGTGCTTTATCACTATTTATACAAGATGGGCGGTTATACGTCGAACATATTAATTTTACGAGGGCACAGCCCAAGTGAAATTATTTCGGACGACGTATAACCGCCCGAGTGTATAAATAGTGATATTGATAAAGCACTGTTTTGCTATAAATTATTTCGTTCTAATAATTTCTTTATTGTAAAAATTATATCAAATATAATCATAATGGAACTGTTTCTTCGTGCAAGCATGGCGCCAAACGTAGGTCTTTGTTTATACACGCCAGGACCGGAAATGGTAATAAGTCTTGCGGTAGAGTTCAATTCAGATGAAAATTATTGTGAACTATTCAGCAAAGCGAATAACTAAGTATATTTGTAAATTAATCAACACATTTGTGCAATGTGACATTTTGTTTAAAACATATTATTAAATTAAATATTTCATGACATTTGAAAGTGCTATTTCTTGATGGGTACACGGCGCTAAATATCACATTGACGAGACGTCAACATAATATCGTTGTGATGATTAAAGCATTGTTAGTCATATTAGAATGTGATTAATCTTCCTGTTAAAACCAAAAGTGAGGTACACTGACACATTTCAATGATTTGTTCATGTTCTTCTTATGATTAAACAGTTTGTTCACTTGTGTCTTTACAAAGTTTAAATAATCAAAATGCAAAAAAAAACAAGAGCACCGCCTTGCGGGTGCTGACGCTCATCTGATTTTTTTTGTATAATAGAAATATTGTCCTACCCATGATTTTCTAAGTCTAAAAAGGGCCATCACTCTTGCAAAAAGCAGGATAGAGTTATGTTTCTTGATGTACAGTGTCCACTTATGATGGTGAAAAACTGTTGCAAGTTTTAAAGCAATAGCTTTGATAGTTTATGAGAAAAGTTGACTTAAACATAATATTCAACCAAGAAAATGATTTTTCTAAGTCCAAAAGGGGCAATAATTATTGCAAAAAGCAG
Source organism: Mercenaria mercenaria (assembly GCF_021730395.1). Classification (NCBI taxonomy): domain Eukaryota; kingdom Metazoa; phylum Mollusca; class Bivalvia; order Venerida; family Veneridae; genus Mercenaria; species Mercenaria mercenaria. The sequence continues at coordinate 4,069 of NW_026463066.1, read as the reverse complement.
GATAGAGTTATGTTTCTTGATGTACAGGGTCAGCTTATGATGGTGAACAAGAGTTGCAAGTTTTAAAGCAATAGCTTTGATAGTTTAAGAGAAAAAGTTGACCTAAACATAAAACTTAACCAAGAAATCTGATATTTTCTAAGTCCAAAAGGGGCCATAAATCTTGCAAAAAGCAGGATGGAGTTATGTTTCTTGCTGTACAGGGTCAGCTTATGATGGTGAACAAGTGTTGCAAGTTTTAAAGGAATAGCTTTGATAGTTTAGGATAAAAGCTGACCTAAACATAAAACTTAACCAAGAAAACTGATTTTCTAAGTCCAAAAGGGGCAATAATTCTTGCAAAAAGCAAGATGGAGTTATGTTTCTTGATGTACAGGGTCTGCTTATGATGGTGAACAAGTATTCCAAGTTTCAAAGCAAAAGCTTTGATAGTTTAGGAGAAAAGTTGACCTAAACATAAAACTTAACCAAGAAATCTGATATTTTCTAAGTACAAAAGGGGCCATAAATCTTGCAAAAAGCAAGATGGAGTTATGTTTCTTGCTATACAGGGTAAGCTTATGATGGTGAACAAGTATTCCAAGTTTCAAAGCAATAGCTTTGATAGTTTAGGAGAAAAGCTGACCTAAACATAAAACTTAACCAGGCAACGCCGACGCAGACGCCGACGCCGACAACCGCTCAAGTGATGACAATAACTCATCATTTTTTTTCAAAAAATCAGATGAGCTAAAAAGAAATAAAATAAAATTGTTAGTTAATAATGCTCTTAAATGATCTAAGAATTATAAGACTGTCAGAAAATATCACTAATTCTGGAAACTGACTATGAAATATACTGCAGCAACTATTTTACTAGTAACCATACATGGATGTAGAGTCCATAGGCCTTGATATCAATTTGTATTGGGTTCTGTATCAGAAAAGTGTTTAAAGTTATTATCTGAAACCTTTAGTTCAATTTATATACATATTTCTTAATAGGTTTCAAGGAAGCTTGCCATACTCTTCTTAGTTTTCTGTTCAGAATGTAAATTGGAAGGCTGTGCATATTGTCTCATTTGATGGTACTTTGAAATCCAGCTCTGGATATATTATGAAATTCATAAAATCAACGTTATATTCCATAAAGCAATATTGAAAACATCTTAATGCAGCTATTTAACTTATTTTCAACACCATGAATAACTTTTTCTGTGTTATCTAGGTATGTTATGCTTTGGCATGTAGAGTCCGTAGGCCCTAAGAGGTGTGGTTCCTTGAGCATCCGTAACTTTTTTATTTCGCATAATTGAAGAAAACCCTGATAGATTCTTGTGTGCAAAGGATGTACCTTGAAATCACATGATAAGATATGAAATTTTGATTGAGTTTAAAATTCACCATATGTGCAACATCAGGGGTACCCTTTATCTTGGCTATACCGAATTGTCAAATTTAAAGTTATGAGGAAAATAACAAGGATGGCCGTATTTTCCGATTTACGGAAACTGATGGTGACAACGGGAAAAAATCAGCTATTTTCAAATCGGCTTTTACAAATCATTTGCAGTCAGATGCTAAAAATCTTTACATATTTGTATTCTGCATAATGTCAGCTTTCAAAATACATATATTTCATTGCAAAATATAACGTAATTAGAAAAAAAGTAGGGATGGCCGTATTTTATCACCTTCTGAATTCTATTTTGATTACAGTAAAAAAAACTAAATTTCAAAATAATATTTTAAATTCGTTTAAGGTCGGATTATTAACTTCTTTACATATTCTTAAACTGCATCACGTCAGCTTTACAATGATGTATAAACTAGAAAATGCTTTTGTAAAAAAGCGCATGTTTCCCCCAATGCAAAGTCCTATAGGCAAGAAGTCAATAGGAGTCAGGAGCTAAAGTCAAAGAGACACTGATGGTTGGCTGCAATAGGGATCATCTACTTGGCATGTCCAGTCATCCCGCTAAATTTCAACACTCTTGGCCTAGTGGTTCTCAAGTCACTGTTCAGGCTCATGTGACCTTGACCTTTGATCAAGTGACCTCAAAATAAATAGGGGTCATCTACTCTGCGTGTCCAATCATCCTATTAAGTTTCAACATTCTAGGTCAAGTGGTTCTCAAGTTATTTCCAAAAAAATTATTTTACATGAACAGGCCACTGTGACCTTGACCTTTAATAGACTGACCCCAAAATCAATAAGGGTCATCTACTCTGCATGTTCAATCATCGTATGAAGTTTCAACAGTCTGAGTCAAGTGGTTCTCAAGTTACTGATCGGAACTGGTTATCAATGTTCAGGCCCCTGTGACCTTGACCTTTAACGGAGTGACCCCAAAAACAATAGGGGTCATTTACTCTGCATGAACAATCATCCTATGAAGTTTCAACATTCTGGGTTGACAGGTTCTTAAGTTACTGATTGGAAATGGTTTTCCATGTTCAGGCCCCTGTGACCTTGACCTTTAACAGAGTGACCCCAAAATCGTTAGGGGTCATCTACTCTGCATGGCCAATCATCCTATGAAGTTTCAACATTCTGGGTCAAGTGGTTCTCTAGTTACTGACCGGAAATGGTTTTCAATGTTCGGGCCCCTGTGACCTTGACCTTTAACAGAGTGACCCCAAAATCGTTAGGGGTCATCTACTCTGCATGACCAATCATCCTATTAAGTTTCAACATTCTGGGTCAAGTGATTCTCAAGTTACTGACCGGAAATGGTTTTCAATGTTCAGGCCCCTGTGACCTTGACCTTTAACGGAGTGACCCCAAAATCAATAGGGGTCATCTGCTTTGCATGTACAGTCATCCTATGAAGTTTCAACATTCTGGGTCAAGTGGTTCTCTAGTTATTGATCGGAAATGGTTTTCCATGTTCAGGCCCCTGTGACCTTGACCTTTAACAGAATGACCCCAAAATTGTTAGGGGTCATCTACTCTTCATGACCAATCATCCTATGAAGTTTCAACATTCTGGGTCAAGTGATTCTCTAGTTATTGATTGGAAATGGTTTTCAATGTTCAGGCCCCTGTGACCTTGACCTTTGACGGAGTGACCCCAAAAACAATAGGGGTCATCTACTCTTCATGACCAGTCATCCTATGAAGTTTCAACATTCTGGGTCAAGTGGTTCTCTAGTTATTGATCGGAAATGGTTTTCAATGTTCAGGCCCCTGTGACCTTGACCTTTGACGGAGTGACCCCAAAAACAATAGGGGTCATCTACTCCAGCAGCCCTACAACCCTATGAAGTTTGAAGGTTCTAGGTCAAATGGTTCTCCAGTTATTGCTCGGAAATGAAGTGTGACGTACGGACGGACGGACAGGGCAAAAACAAGAGGGGGGGAGACATAATTATTGTTATATGCAAACAAATGAAGAAATAAATAGGGATGGCCGGATTTTCCATCAAAATCTATCCGGATGGCCGGGGATGGCCGGATTATACACACGAATTCAGGTCTTTACACCTCTGGGACAAGACACCCTAGGACTTTACACCTCCCAAACCTGAGACATTACTCCTCCCAAAAGGGAGGTGTAAAGTCCTAGGTTTTATATAGTTTTTTACAACTTTTTTCATATCCTTAATTATTTTATTCAAAAATTGTGAGTCTAAAACATTGATGATTGTTGCATTTATAATCCAACTTTATAGCTGTAATATAAATACAAAAGTTATAATGATTTGTGTCACACTTTTCTAAGTTCAAGATTAAAGTAAACTTTATATTAAATTTGTTATGATAATTGATTGATCATCACAAAAGAAACATTAACACCTGCTCTTAAAAGTAATCTTTGATATTTTAATGATAGTTGATTGATAATGTTTAAAGACAGACAGACAGACAAATAATTTTATTCACGTAAACTATACAGTTTTTTGTGATACATGTATACATATAAATATTTGTCAACAAAAAGTCATGTAATGCGGACAGTTTTAACAATAAATAAATAGTTGGAGGGTGAACAAATGACATAATTTATAAGACATATGTTCTACAAAATGTTTCTGAGTAAACAATAATACATTAAGAATGTATGGTGTCAAGTATTACAATAAACTT
>NW_026463065.1:0-66629 GCF_021730395.1 Mercenaria mercenaria | reverse complement strand
GATCTTAAGGATGATGCATAATAAATAAACTTTGCTAAGTTAAGCATTATTCTATTCTTATCACATTTAAGGAGATCAACGTATTTTTGAACACTTGGTCTACGGTAATAATAAGGTTTGATATAAACATGCCTAAGGTTATTGTACACTGGACATACTAATACAAAATGATACTCATCCTCAATATCTCTACTGTGGCATAATGTACAAAAGCGCTCTTCTCTAACAATTCCAGTACGACGTCCAGTTTCAATAGCTAATGTATGTGATGATAACCTTAATTTTGATACAACATATATTTCAGACATGATTTTGCAACGTAGGCAAAAAAGCTGAAAATTACGGCCGGGGTCTGGGGGCCGCTTAAGGCCCCCAGAAGCTCTTGGGTAAATGGTGAAAAATCCTGCATTCTAGGCTTCTCCTGGCATCTAATTTCAATTTCAAAACTCATGTTTTTTAAGTGGTTCTTTTTGTTATTTCATAAAAATTCATTCATATTTATAAGAGATATAATAATAATTAATTAAATAATTATTCCTTTAGTAGTTTGCAATTTTTGAATTATCTCCCTTTAATGGGTATTTTTCACTACTTAGTTGTTTATTAAGCATTAATATTTAGTTCTTTATTTTTGACCTTTGTATTTCAAACTTAATATAAGGTCATTTATCAAAAGTAGAGTTGTGTTTTTTTATTTTATGAGTTTTAAAAAAGCTTTTTAAATGCTTTAAATTGCATTATATATAAATCTCAATTCACAATCCAGACCATACATATTACTGTATATAGCGAAAATACCACCTAAAGGTATGATTAGCACTTTGTTTTGAAGCACTTGGGAGGTGCTTAAAAAATCCTCCCCGTGTATCAATGCTTTACATTGGGCACGTGAAAGAACCAAACGAACTGCTTTAGTTCATTTGTATCTCAAACTTTCTTCACTGAAATTTAACAACGCGAGTGAAATGTTGGGCGCACAGAAATGTTTACGCGTGGACTGAAATGAACGCGATTGAAATTTTCGAGTCGATTGAAATGAACGCGACGACCGCGCAAATTATTTGTGAGCCGTTCCACTTAAGTTACAATATTTCCGATTTTTTCGTTCCGCGAATCGGCTTATTATTATAATTCCGGAACAGAAAGGGAAAATTCCCGATGACCGACGCTAACGGTAATATCTGAGATGTTCCGATTGCGGCGTTTCTAGAAGCGGTGGTTCATATCATGGCCTCAACGCGAAACTAGTCTATATGTATATAGAAATAGAAGCAGATAGACTAGTTTCGCGTTGAGGCCACGATATACATTCAGATCTAATAATCCATCGGCGGTGGAAATTTTCGCCGATAAAAACGACTTACAAAATTTTAGTGTAGTTGGGGATAAAAGTATATAAAATACCGAAACGGATTCGAAAAAATCGGATTTTTCAGTGGTCATAAAAAAATCGGAAACGATCATAAAAAATCGGTCTTTGAGGGAGTAAGAAGCGGATTTCCGCTTTAAAGCGGAAAAAAATCATGTCTGAATTATTTACGCGGCAAAACGTTAAGATATCTTTCTAATCCAAAATTGTCTCTTGCATGTCTATAAATAAATAATGTTTTACACCCATACATATTTTGGTACCATGTTTGCTTAAACACATCCAATAAGCGTTCTTTAAATTCTAAATGAAACTTATCTAAATTTAATCCAAACTGATTATCCCAAATAAAAGAAAAACCATAGTTATCTAAAAGTGATTTTACATTGTATGCCCAATTATTTTTTCTTTTATTACATTTTAACAAGTAATCATAAAGCTTGGCTATAAGAATATTTTCTGAAGTAACAATTTTACACCAGTATTTTATTACTCTTACTTGCCTATTTATATATAACGGGTAACGTCCAAGCTCACCATATACACCCATATTACTAGTTGAAGATTTAACATTTAACAATTGCTTACAAAATTTAAGATGAATACGTTCAATTTCACTGCTTTTTCCAAAACCCCAAATCTCACAACCGTAGTTTAAAGTAGCTCCGACAAATGCATCAAAAAGCTGACAAACTACGCTCGGCTTCAAATCCAAATATCTAATATTATTTTGTAACACATTAAACGCTTTTAATCCTTTACCAGCTAAGTTTTCTTTGTGTAATACAAAAGTACCGGTATAATTAAAAACTGTTCCTAGATAATTAAAATCATTTACTACTTCCAATTCCTGATTACCATAATACCATTTTTCATCGTTTTTTACTGGCCCACGTTTTCTGAATACAACAATTTTCGTCTTAGAAGTATTGACTTCTAAGCCCCATTTATTACAATAAGTATACAGCAAGTTAAGACTGGATTGTAAACTATTAATGATATCACCTAAAATAACCATATCGTCAGCAAACAACAGAAGTATAAATGTTATATCATCAATATTTAAACCACTACTGGGATTGTCCTGTAAAAATAACTCTAGGTCATCAACAAATAATGAAAACAAAACAGGGGAGAGAACTTCGCCCTGTTTTAAGCCTACAGCACATTCAAAATACTCTGAGTAAGAGTTACATCCCTTTATACATACTTTGACTTGAGCATACATATCTCTAACAATTCTCAACATTTTCCCATCAATGCCGGATTTGTATAATTTTAGCCAGAGGCCATTCAAATACACACTATCAAAGGCACATTTCATGTCCACCATAGCACAGTACAGTCTACCCTTTTCATTTAAAACCTTATGAATAATAGCATTTAGTACAAAGATAGCATCTACAGTAGACCGACCCTTTCGAAAACCGAATTAAGCATCGCTCAAAATATCGTTATTTTCAGTCCAATCATTTATTCTTTTATTTAAGACACTTGTAAAAATTTTTGATAAACAGCTCACCAGAGTTATACCCCTGTAATTACTAGCTTCACAACGATCATTCTTTTTAAAAACAGGTACAGTAACTCCCTTTGACCATTGGACGGGAAAATGACCAGAATTGAGAATCGCATTAAACAAATCACACAAGTGAGACGACAAAATATCAAAACTTGCAATAAAATATTCATTTATCAAATTATCAATTCCATGTGCCTTGTTAGATTTTAATTTTTTAATAACTAATTGCAACTCTTCCATTGTAATAGGACGATCTAATTCTTCAAATCTGCAATCATCGCTATCAAAAGTATGGTCTTTAGCAAATGATTCTGCCTCTTCATTAATCACGTTTGTTACGTCATTTTGTAGGCTATAAAAGTAGTTATAAAAATCTGTAACAGATATAGAGCTGCCAGTATTCTTCTTTTTCTTACGAAACAAATTCCAAAAATCTTTTGGTTTTGAGTGCCTTAAACGTTCGATTTGTTTAATTTTATCATATTCATATTTCCTCTTTTTGTTACGAACTAGCTTTTTATAAAAACCTTTCAAATCAAGCATCTTAAGGACGTATGCTAGAATTTGGTGCGAAAATTTTCCCAATAACAGAATTTCTTCAAACTTTGGATATTGATGAACAATCATCTAAGAAACAAAAAAATGCAAAAAAATCATAGGTCACCGGTATCGAAAAAGAGTTATCTGCCCTTGAAAACGGCATTTCCCCCAAAAATGACGTTTTCAAGGACAGATAACTCTTTTTCGATATCGGTGACCTATGATTTTTATTGCATATTTTTGTTTCTTAGATGATTGTCCTTCAATATCCAAAGTTTAAAGAAATTCTGTTATTGGGAAAATTTTCGCCCATCTCATATACAGGGAATTCTAGCATACGCCTTTAAGTCTATTTTCATCAGACTTACACATATTAAAAATTAACAAAGCTTCATGATAGGCTGATTTTGCTTCACGGCAGTCAGTATCAAACCATTCTGACCGTTTCGAAATGTCTTTATTGTATAACGTTTGTTTCTTATTTACTTTTATATTTTTACTAAACAATGGTTTAGCAACCTCGTTTATAACATTTGTAAATTTTTCAATACACATAATAATTGAATCTTTACTACATGAAGACGTATTAACCTGCGATACTATATCATTTAAAACAGGTAATTTCCCTATCAAATTTCTTCTAAACAACATCTTCTTATCTTCTGACCAATAAATACTTTCTTTCTCATATTCCGATTGTAATGTTACATCATAATTACATACAATACCAAACGACAACGCACAATGGTCCGACCATTCAGACAGCGGTTCAATACAAAAGTTTTCTATACAACAAAAATCTTGTTCGTTTAATAAAAGGTAATCTATTGTGCTTGATCCCTGATTGTTGTAAAATGTAAAGCACCCATCAGGGTCATTTGACAGCCGCCCGTTAGCAATGCGCATTGATACCGATTTACACGTGTAAGTCAATTAATTTCAAACCGTGTGTATTATATCCTTTATCCATAGAATTCCGTTCCACTTGACTATCAGGACTGTAGCAATCGTCATTTAAAGAAGAAACACTACTGTCACAAACAATAAAATCTCTTCTAGATCCCACACGTGCATTCCAGTCGCCTGTTAAAATTACTTTACCAGATTCTTGAAAAGTGTTTATATCGTGTTGCAAAATATCAAATAAATTAACATTCACAACAGTGTACGCAGGAGAGCTTTCAACCCAAATGTAAACTCCCGCAAGGAAAATATCGTTTTCTAAACGAAAAAATGTACTACTTATTTTAATCCAGATAATCGTGTCATAAATCGTTTTTTACTATGGATATACCCTTTGCTACTGAATCAATTTAAAGAAACATATTGAAGTTATAATTTATATACACTACACAGAATCAATCTGGCACTTTTCTTTAACAGTTTCCAATATCTAAATGTTGAAAGAAATTATCAGAAAAACTGTTATTGGCCTGTTATTTTATGGTATATTATACTAACCTTATTGCGTAATTATAAAATACACACATACACACTCCCGTTTATTAATCATACTTAATATAATATGTTTTCCTGAAAATTGACATGCACACGTAGAAATATATTTTTGATAAAAGCTTAGAAGGATTTTCCAAAAAATATCCATCGCTTTAAATTTTATGTCTTGATTTACCTGTCACTTGAGATTTCCGCGCATGTAGAATTGGCGAAATCAAGACCCGTATACCCTGGACACTTTCATAAAAATAATATGTAATACCTGAAATGGATTGCTACTTGCAGTCTCTATGAAGTTTTGCTTGAAACTATATTTTGCAAATACTATCAGTCCTCATTAATAAGTCTCTATGACTGTTTGCTACTTATGAGGTCATATATTCCTCCTATTCCTAAATTTAGCGTGTTCACTACCGACCAGCGACTGCCGAAACACGGAACTTACAGAAGGTTACATACCACTAAAAGACCAGTACTACAACCGTCCGTCCCGTATTCTTTCTTGTCCGGAGTAAAGTAAACGCTAGGAGAGGATATACCAAGGTCCCTACTGGGGCTCGAACCACGGACCTCGTGATCTGTAGGCGGACACTCAACCACATCGCTAAAGGGTTAACCCAACAGCAAGGCTGTTGGAAGTGGCCTATAAACCTACTATCACTACACTTCTCCCCCTTTACTTTTCAGAGCTTACCAGCTCTCAAGAATGACACTCCATGTCCACCGTATGATTCCGTCAAACACTCCTGACACCATTAAAGTAAACCCTGGGAGAGGAAATACCAAGGTCCCTACTGGGGCTCGAACCCCGGACCTCGTGATCTGTAAGCGGACACTCAACTACGTCGCTAAAGGGTTAACCCAACAGCAAGGCTGTTGGAAGTGGCCTATAAACCTACTATCACTACAGGAGTATTTCTACGCACCCACTGATTGTAATCTATAACTTGGTGTTCCGGTCGGGTGATTTTCACGGAGTTATTACCCTTTGACTATTTAACAGTGCATAATGTAATACAATTATTGTTGAGAGTTTTCTCAGCAACCACACTTTGGAATTTAGCCGTTCTTCACAGGAAGCTTTACTATCAAGAGGAGTTGTGCATAGAAATTGTTTTATTTGTGTTCCAGTCATATAATTTTTCGAGTTATTGCCCTTTAATTAATTAATAAACAATAGTACACTATAGTACAGTTATTGTTTTGAGTATTTCTCTGCAAACTCTGGATGGACTTTAGAGAAAATTCATAGAAAGCTTCACTTTTTTAGTTTAATCATATTTTATTGTATACATATTCAATACACATACATACAACAAGCATACATAAATACATCAATGTAAATATACAAAAGGGTTGGGCCAAAAGTTATAACAACATTATCGGGGCCCTACCCTGACAAAGCAGACTATATGTTATTTAAAAATACTGTCGTTATGTCATATATGTGAACAATCGCTTATCAAATCAAGAATTGGAAAAAGAAAGAAAATATAGTATCGTACTTTTGTAGTATATCTTCTCAAGACGAAATTGGTTGCTTTGTATATTTAACCAGTTGAAAAATCGGTAACATTTGCTCCCTACCTATTTAGCATTTGAATGGCCAAATATAAGTCCCTATAAAATGTTTGATTGGCCAAATAGCTAGGTCAAAAATGATATAAGACACCACGTAGAACGGAGAACAACAGTTTTATTTAATCGACAATCACTGAAAAAGTCAAGTGTGCTTACCTACTGACATTCCTTGTCTGGTAATAATTGTTCATTCGGGGATTATGTTACTGTTCTACTCCGGCCTCAATCCGGCCCCTTCAATAATTTTGGTTATCTCAGAAACGATGAAAGAAAACTATAAAAACTTGAAAAAATTGCACTGCACCTTATCCTCTAATTTTCGCACACTGTTCCTTACCATCGGACAAAAATTGTGTTTTTTTTTTTGAAAATACGAACTGTGATCTGCACAAAACGAACAGTATTAGATAAGTATGTGGAAATATTCCTTCAAATAAAAAAAAAATAGCTTACAACCTGCGATATATTAGGTAAAAAAGACCATTTTTGCAAGTCGCACTATTCCTTATCCCGTGTTTAACGGAGGATTTTTCATCGATTCGAATCCCACGACCAGCATTCCAGACAAATTACAGTACTGTTTCCAAAGTGAAAGGTACCGGTTGATAGAGAAAACAGTGGAGCAGGTTGATAGACATGTGCTATTGTCTAGATATCATTGAAAAAGGAAAAAAGTAAGAAAAACTCACATTTTCAGTTTTGGCCGCCATTTTGTTTCGGTGGTAAGGAGTAGATCGAATACCCCCCTTGTTTTTATTTTATGTAGAATGCTGCCATAGAAATATTTATATTTACAAAAAAAATGAAAATATAAATATGTTTAAAATTCTAATTTAACAATTTTAATAGTTTTAAGAATATACAGAAAACTTACGTAACTGTATAAAACATGTAGTATATAGTTGTGAAAAATATTATATCAATAAAATCAAATAACTATCATACACATGATGCAAGACACATCTATTCTCAAGTAAATTACTCTGAGAATTTATAAAGGGTATATTTGAAAAAAAACTGATGAAGCACTGCGTGTCACACTATTTCGCGACAACGATATGATCTGCCAATATCGGGCCGATATCATTTTGATGTTGGCCAAATATCGTTTGGCAATGTCAGACCGATGTCATTATGATGTTGGCCCGTTATCGTCTGCCGACGTCGGGCCGACACCATTCCTATTTGCAGCCGAAATTGAAGCCGATATCGGGCCGTTATAGACAACGACGTCAATTTGATTTCGGGCCAATATAGAATGCTGGCTGGGATATTTGCCATACTGAACCCATCAGGGAGTCTATAGATTATTTCATCACACCATTTACTGAAGGCCTCCCGAGTAAGGGCGCTACTGCATATGCAGTATTAAGTGAATTCATTGTAGGCATACAGGTCTATAAATGAATATATACCGGTATAACGTATATTTACACTCGGTTCCCTGTGCCGACATATCAAAGAAGTTTATAGTGCTTTTACACTCAGTTTGCTTTGGCCATTGAGGACTCATTAATGATGTATATAGAATAAATTAACACTTCATTAACTGTGACAATCAGAAATTGACGCGTTTGTCTAAAGGCTAAATACGGAACTCATCAGGGAGGCCTACAGGTTATTTCATCACTCCAATTACTGCGGTAGGCATAGCTGTTGTATATATATTTATCCTCCATTTACTGGCAATACTGGACTGGACAGAGATAGCTAATATATATTTTCCCCATTTACTGTGACCATACTGGACTGGGTAGGGATAGCTGTTGTATATATCAACATCAATTAACTGTGGCCATACTGGACTGGATATGAATAGCTATTGTGTAGTTTCTTCCTGCATTATTTGATTATTATGGCTTTGGCGAGGATATTTGTACGATATTTTTGACCTCCAATTTTCTGTGTCTATACATTATTCAGGAAGGATGTATATAGGGTAATCTAAACCTTTATTTAATGTGCCTATGAGTATTGGGCGCGTTTCCACATATATATAGGGTAAATTTTAATTCAAGTAACAGTTGCCTTACCGAACTCGTCATGGAGGCCTACAGGTTATTTCATTACCTCATTTACTCGATTGGGATGGAAGTATATATTTTTCCCATTTGATGTGGCCATACAGGACTGGGTATATATTTATCCACCATGTTCTCTTCTGACTAGTCCTCCAAGACTACAGTACAAAGTCTTTGATATACCTGTAAATACGCAACTGACTAGTCACCTGTGACCACAATAAATAGACTTTTCTTAACACCAAATATCCTTCTGACTAGTCATTTATGGTCAAAATATAAATTTTGTAATATAGCTGATAATACGTCTCTGACTAGTCGCCTATGACCACAGGAAATAAACGTCTTTATAAAACCAAATACTCTTCTGAATAGTAAACTATGGTTACAGAATGCCTTAAATATAGCTCTTAATATGCCTCTAACCAGTCACCTACGGCTACAGTAAATATACGGCAATATATCATAAGTACTCTTCTAACTAGTCCTCTATGTCCACGGTAAATATACGTTAGTATAGCACCAAGTAATATTCTGACTAGTACTCTATGGCCACAGTGAAAGGAAGTCAAAATAGCACGAAAACCTTTTCTGACTTATCCTGTATGGACACAATAAATAATTGTTGATATGGCATGAAGTGCTCTTCTGACTAGTCCACTATAGCCATGAAAAATAGACGTCAATATAGATCCAAATACTCCTCTGGCTGGTCCTAACTACTCACGGTTATTAGAGGTCAATACAGCACGAAATTCTCTTCTGACTAGTCCTCTATGGCCACAGGTAATAGACGTTAATATTACACGAAGTGCTCTTCTGACCAGTCCTATATGACCACAGTTAATAGACGTCAATATAGGATGATAAACTCTTCTGACTAGTCCTATATGACCGCAATAAATAGACGTAAATATAGCACCAACTTCTCTTCTGACTATTCCTATATTTGCCAGAGTAAATAGACGTAAGAATCGCAGAAAGTACTTTTCTGACTAGTCCTATATAGCCACAGTTAATAGACGTCAATATAGCAAGATGTACTCATCTGACTAGTCATCTATAACCACGATAAATAGACGTAAATATAGCACCAACTTCTCTTCTGACTATTCCTATATAGTCAAAGTGAATAGACGCAAATATCGAACGAAGTACTTTTCTAACTAGCTGAATGTAGCAACAGTTGATAGACGTAAATATAGCACGATGTACTCTTCTGACTAGTCCTCTTGGCCATAGTAAATAGACGTCAATCTAGCACCAAGTACTCTTTTGACTAGTCCTCTTTTGCAACAGTAAATGGAGGTCGGTCAATATAGCACCAATTATGCTTCCGATTAGTCATCTATAGCCACAGGAAATACACGTCATTATAGCATATCTCACTACTCCCCTTTACTGCCATAGTACATAGATGTTAGTATAGAACGAAGTGCTCTTCCGACTAGTCCTACATGGCCACAGAAAAGAGACGTCATTATAGCACCACATACTTTTTTGAATGGCCCTCTATAGCCACAGTAAGTAGAAGTCAATGTAGCACCAAGTATTCTTTTTACTAGTCATCTATGGCCACAGTAAATAGACGTAAGTATCGCAGGAAGTACTTTTCTGACTTGTCCTATAATGCCACAGTTAATAGACGTCAGTATAGCACGATAACACTTCTGACTAGTCCTCTATGGTCACAGTTAATAGACGTCAGTATAGGACGATGAACACTTCTGACTAGTCCTATATGGCCACAGTAAATAGACGTCAATATAGCACTAAGTACTCCTTTGGCTAGTCCTCTTTCGCAACAGTACATGGAGGTCGGTCAATGTAGCACCAAATACGCTTCCTATTAGTCATCTATAGCCACAGGAAGTAGACCTCAATATAGCACAATGTAATCTTCTCACTACTCCGTTATATTGCCACAGTAAATAGATATTAATATAGAACGAAGTGCTCTTCCGACAAGTCCTATATGGCCAAAGTAAAAAGACGTCATTATAGAACAATGTACCCTTTTGACTAGTCCTCTATGACCACAGTAAATAGAAGTCAATATAGCACAAAGTACTCTTTTGACTAGTTCTCTATGGCCACAGTAAACAGACGTAAGTATCGCACAAAGTACTTTTCTAACTAGTCCTAATTAGTCCTCTATGGCTGCAGTTAATAGACGTCAATATAGGACGATGAACTCTTCTGACTAGTCCTATATGGACGCAGTAAATAGACGTCCAAGTATTCTTTTGACTGGTCCTCTATGGCCACATTAAATTGAAGTCAATATAGCACCAAAACCTCTTCTGACAATTCCTATATAGCCACAATAAATAGATGTAAATATCGCAGGCGAATGACTCGTCGTAGTTCTGCATCGCAAAAATAATAATGGCATAAGTATTTATTATGGGTAGAAACAGTCACAGTTGGTATCTATGTGTTGTAGAAAAGTTTGAAAAGGTGTGTTTTGAGAGCTCTTTTGAGTGAATTAAGTGATGAATCTTTTCTGAGATTGTCAGGGAGAGAGTTCCATAGTTTTGCGGCGGCAACTCTGAAACATCTACCACCGTAGGAAACCAGTCGACTTTTTTTGTGGAACAAGGGTTATTGCTGCACTTGCTGACCTCAGATTTCTAGTTGGCACGTATACCTCCAGTAATGCACTCATAAACACCGGCGTCTGTCCATGCAAGGCCTTGAATGTTTGAATGAGAATTTTGTATTTGATTCTATCTTGTATTTGAAGCCAATGAAAATCTTTAAAGATTGGTGTTATATGTTCAAAACGGGTTGTTTTCGTAATAAGACGTGCAGCTGTGTTTGGACATTTTGCAGTTTGCTCGTTGTTGATTTTGGAACGCCGTACAAAAGAGCATTGCAGTAATCTAATTTTGAGGTCACAAGCGACTTTATAAGGGTTTTGGTGGCATCAGTTGTCAAATATGGTCGAATCTGACCAATGTGTCGTAATTGGCCGTAGCATGTTCGGGTTACAGAATTAACATGATGGTCCATGTGCATGTTCGAATCAAGCGTTTTGAACACAAAGGCGCATGATTGTCAATTAAAGATGAAAGTTCACTACTGTATAATGAGACAAGAGTTTCTGCATCTGATGACAAATTCAAAAGATCGAATGATAGAATATCAGCTTTGAAAGAATCAACGTCAATCGAACGGAGTTTCCTGTATGTCACAGTTATCTTTACCGTAGGGGATTTCGCGGCAAGTGCATTAAATATTATGGCAAAGAGGCCCTTGGCTATTTTTCCAGAGCTATCTGATAACCCAGGATCAGTCACTACTACTGCCGATACAGTTTTATCCATGTCTCTGGTGATGACCACGTCTAGGGTATGACCGTGGACGTGGATTGGCCCTTTCACATGTTGATACATGCCACAAGATTGTAACACACCGTTAAATTTGATGGTGTTACGATCAGAAGGAATGTCTAAATGAAAATTCAGATCGTCAGTAATGATGATATTCTTGTCAATTGCGGCGTATTTTGATAAGAAACCTGGCCCCTCGGTATCCAGAAAATCCTTTGTATTCAAACAATTTTTCTTCGACGGAGGAGGTCTGTAAATAACGGCCATGAGCAATGTGTAAAAAATTTAGGAGTTATGTTAAACAGATAACTTGCCTTCAAAGATTACATTGAATATGTTAGGAGGAAATGGTTGATAACACTGTTTACATTGACAACAGTAGCAAAAGAATAGATAATAAGAGCAGAAAAATGGTGCATCTCTACACCAGCATAGTTCTACCCAAGCTTGAATATGCAGCACCGGTTTGCCAAATTGCCAACTGTCAAGCCCTTGAAAAAAATCCAGACGAAAGGATTAGGTATCTGTCTGGGATTACCTACTACTTCAGAAAAGTGGCTGCTGAAGTAGTTTCTGGGATTCTACCCCTTGATTTTATCAAGAGGAGCTAGAGAGTGTGGGAAACAAAACAAAAGGAAAATATTGCGAAATGTCTCGAAATCTACCTTGGAAAACACACAACATTAATTAAAAATTCAGATCTCTTTTTGGCTGCAATTTGATACTATATATACTATATAATGAATATTATAGAGCCAGAATTATCCTACCTTAAATATCTACAACTACCCAAACCAGAAATGAATACTGGAACAATCTTGGTTGTTCCAAGCCTAGAACTGTTTGTTTGTTTGTTGGATTTAACGTCGCACCGACACATGATAGGTCATATGGCGACTAGAACTGATAAACAAGCGGAGGATGCAAGACAATTATCACAAATATGCTGTCCGATGTCTACTACAGAACGACAGTAGCTTTTACTGATGGTTTCTGCAGAGGAAATCCAGGTCCTTTCTGTGCTGGAGCTTGCATTCTCCTTCCAAATACATAGCTGGTTGAACAACCGGTATTAAAACTACCATCCATCCTTGAAGGTCAAATGGTGGCAATCTAGATAACCATTAAAGCAGTGCAAAAAGAGTCTATGAGATTACAAATCAACAAGTTAAAATTACCAAAACACACAAATTTTTGTCAACAGCAATACCGCAACTATTTTTTTTTTTGGATTTAACGTCGCACCGACATATGATAGGTCATATGGCGACTTTTTAGCTTTTAATGGTGGAGGAAGTCCTGGGTAGAACCACCGACCTTCACCGCAACTATAGAAAGATCTTGAAGTGACTGAAGTAGACATCCACCTTGACTTATCACCTGGATATTCTAATATCAGTGAGAATGAAACAGCCTCTACTAAGGCAGTTACTTATAATACTATTGTCAGACTAAGTTTACAATACGGTTTAGATCGTCACCATCAGTATTTTTTTCGTTTTTTTTTTTTTTTTGATTTATTTCAGTATATAAAAACACATGGAATGGTACAACACAAAATTAAAACAAATTTCAAATATCACATATACAATGACTAGGAATTAAAACATACTGAAGGACAATTAAGAAACATTACTAACTTAAAATACCAAAAACTGCAGAAAAAAAATGTACCAGGACATGTATTCATATACCCAGGATGACACAAAAAAAGGGGAATGTGAAACCCCAAGCTATGTAGAAGATGATTTTTTACTGAAACCTTGAACTGCTGCATGTTTGCAGAAGGTTTAACATTATGTGGTAAATTATTCCACAAAGAACAACCATTATAGCTGAATGACTTTTTACCAAATCCATTGACTTTAGGAATGCTGAAGCATGACCCTTTATTAAACCTGGTATTGTGACTATGTACAGAACTGGCTTGAGTAAAATACCCATTCATGTAAGAAGGGGCAGAACCTGAATGTATTGTAATGACTTTTCAGTCGGACAACCGTGATATCTCGCAATATATTTTTTTTTGTGCAGAAATGACCGCTTGTTAAGTTGTATTTGACCTATTTCTTTTTCTAAAAATCTATTGCATAAAAATCAGGAACAGATTATATAATGTGGTTTTAGCACGCAAGGAGACGAGTCCAACGATACCTTGTTTTCAAAATCGGTTGGCGCAATGCTGAAATACAGATGAAAGAGTATTGGATTCACTCCCCACCCACCATTTTCAAGCAAAGGCGTAACTTAGTCCCAGTAATTTCAGACATAAAATTTATTTCACGGGTAAATTATCATCATCTTACCCTTATTTCTGTTGTGAAATAATCATTTGATACTAAAAACTGGCTTTACATAACATATGATCTTCATAATAAGCTTAAATAACTTTAAAACTATAACGGAAGAAGTAGAAGCCGCCATTTTGGATAATCTCTAAACCTAAATACTCTCTATTCTATGAGCACACTTGTTATGACGTAATCGGTCTGCGACAGCTAGTATAAAAGACAGAAAGCAGCCACAGGTCAATTTGAGTTGGATTTTTGAGTGGTTCAGAACCGTCACGACGATGGACACCTCTAATCAGGTACTAACAACAACCGTCTCCGTCTAAAATCACCGTCTTTCGGATATACCGTCGACCATAGCCACCGTCTACCGTCATCCAACTCCCTCCGTCTCCTGCTGAATACCAATAGCACCGTAACCGTGGACGGTACGAAACCGTAAGGTCCTACGTTTTTTGTTTCCTCTCTGCCGGTGGACCTACACTACCGTCAGCTGTTACCGTCAATGTGAAAAGGTTGTGCAATTTCTAAAGAACCGTCAGTGCTACTTTACCGTCAGTGTACAAAACCGTCAGTAAAATAAAGTTCTCAGGTGTCATTCTACGGAACCGTCAGTGTACAGAACCGTCAGTGTTAAATAACAAGTGTTTCTATTTTGCTCATTAGCCGTCATTGTTAAATACCGTCAGTGCTACTTTACCGTCACTGTACAAAACCGTCAGTAAAATAAAGTTCTCAGGTGTCATTCTACGGAACCGTCAGTGCACAGAACCGTCAGTGTTAAATAACAAGTGTTTGTGTTTTGCTCATTAGCCGTCATTGTTAAACACCTTCAGTGCTACCTTACCATCAGAGTTGATAAATATATTTCAGTGTGCTGTGTTTATTACCGTCAGTAATATCATAAATTCTCATATGTGTCATTCTACAGAACCAGTGCCGTCAGTGCTTTATTACCGTAAGTGATTACACTTGTTTAAAAAGAGTTGTGATATCCTATCCCAGTAGGCATTTGACGTCGGTTAGACGTCGTATAGACGTCGGACCCCGACGTCGGATTAACGTTGGATTTTGGTTGGATTTGCAAACCGTTTAGACGTCGGATCCTGACGTTGGCTAGACGTCGCAATCCGACCATTTTCCAACCTAAATCTAACCACTTTTCAACCAAAATCTGACCAAATTTTCAACGTAATTTGCAATCAAACAAGTAATCAACTCATGTATTTTATGATCTTTATTTCATATTATGGCGACGTAAGTCTAATACAATAAGTCCAAAAAGTAATGCAGTAATTGAAACTTTCAAGTTTCGTCATTTTTGTATGATTCTTCAACTCCGCCAACATTTCCACCTGAAATGTATAAAATTTGACAGTTTCATTATTTAACATATATACAAATATACTAGTGCTATTACTAAGAGCATAATTAATACGTGCCAACAAATATGTAATATTTTAAATTCTATGAAAAAAAAAATCTATAACTTCGTAAAATGTAATTAAATGAAATTGCTTTTTAAAGTAACAAACAAAAATAAGTCATTTTTTTTTAAAAAAAAATACGGAATATAAATCAGTATAACTTTTAAAATAAGTATAATTTTTAAAAATCTGTTACTCACGTTGCGGATCCTTCCCTTTGTGTAAAGTATTTATAAACTTGCTCTATCTTATCCCAATAAATATCAAATTACAGGAAGACTGTGTAAACCGATGCAGGCTTATCTCGCGAATGTGTGACTAATAGACAACATGTGTAGAAGAGAAGATCTATGTGAATTTAGAATAATTTATACATGTGATTAGAATGCATTTTTATCTTGAACAGTTTAAAGTTCGTGAAAAAAATCCGTCTCCGAAAATAGACAATCTCATGCGATATTGTAACATAATTAATATAATGTTTGTTGTGAGAATGAACTATTATTACTAAGCGCATGTCCAGGCCTTTATGAAAACAAGTAAATATCTTATACTATACTAGCAAAATTATACCAGTTAGTTTTATAACTAAAAACATTTATCAGACTTTCTATCCAACCTAATTCCAACGTCTTCTAGACGTCTAAGTCTGACGTCTATTAGACGTCGTGGATATGACGTTGGTTAGACGTTGGATTCAGGTCTCCGACGTCGCGACCAAAATCCAACGTCTAACCAACGTCGGTACGACGTCAGGTGTTTACTGGGATAGCTCCGTCAGGGCACCAAACCATCATAATAGTCTTTGTGTTTTGGTACTAGACCGTCAGTGCTTCAAGTTCGACCGGCTTTATAGTATTGGTGTCATTCTAAAATGCCGTCAGTGATAAAGAGCTGTGCAATTCTACACAACCGTTAGTGCTATAAAAGTCTTTAAGTATTTTCCATCAATGAATTGAAATCAGCTGTGGAATTCTACCGAAATAAGGGGCTTGTATATCTAGGAACCATGAGTGCAGATATCCGTCAATATAATTATAATTATCTTTAAATACCTTCAGTGTTAGAAAGTGGTGCTAGTCTATGAAACCGTCAGTACTATAAAACCTTAATCATTTACCATCGGATGTGTCAATCTACATCACCGTCAGTGATTACACCAATTTCCAAAGAGCTGTGCCATCTTACCTTTAGTCAGTTCTACAACGCCATCAGTGTAACATAAAGGGTTTGTTATTCTACTGTATTACCATTACTACACCACCGTCAGTGATTACACCAACTTTCAAAGAACTGTGCCATTTTTACCATACAGTCTGTACTTCAATATCTTCAGTGCTATTGAACAGTCAGTTATTACCGTCAGGAACTACCCAACTTTCTCAAAGCGTGGTACCATTTAAACTTACAGCGACAGTAATGGCTGTGTTACAAAACTGAACATTAGACTCTTTTCGTTGATGTCTATAATCCACTGGAACTCTCGTCAGCACATTGGATTCTGATAAAGCTTAATTTGAGCCAAAGACGTTTCAAACAGTAAACAACCGAACAACCTGATAACTTGCGAAACGAACGTACAGTAAGCAACAGAAAGCATCATTGGTATAAACACGAGTTCCTGAAACTATAACTACCGTTGAAGACTTTATTGACATTTTACTCAATAATACCAGAGTCTACCGTAAAAGTGTTATAGATAGTAATAGGCGATTTCATGGACTGGACAGATTGTGTGATATTTTAATGTGTGAGCGACTCATAAGACTTTAGAAATAACTTTACCATAACATTCAAACATCAGAATTATTACTGAAATTGAAACTGTAGCAGTACAAGAACTTTACTGACACTACCTCGATAAAATATCATTATTTAACTACCAACATAGACTTACCAAGCATATCTACATAAATATCTGATGCTATAAACTGACTTTACATATATTCTCATTATAAGACGTTATATATCTAAAACTTACATAGAATATTTGGTTAGTCATACAGTTAATAAAATTGTTAAATGTTAAATGTCTCGATAATGAGTTCTCTTCCATATCATTAAGAATACAACTTAGCCAAAAGCCAGGCCCAGACGGATCCCTTGTGACGGTGGCAAAGCGCCACGTTACAGTATTTTAAAAATGTGATTTAGAGTTATTTGTTCTACTCTTCTTGTGACAGGTAACCAGCCCAACTGTAAGAAGTGTTCTGCATCAATATGACTTCTGATCCTGAACTTTTCCATCCTCCGAAACTTCTATAACTAGCGGATATAATATCTCCGGAGATTCGTGTGCCACTTTATGCCACGCTTGTTATGCAATACCTTGTACTTTACCAAGACAAACACACTTTCTTAAATTGCTTCCAAGATGCGTCTTATCGTATACAAATACTTCAAAGTCACCAGTTTCAGTTCTGCCTGGCACACAGTATGGATGTAGAACACGATCCGAACCTTTGATCTCAACAAAATTACTGACACGTGTATTTTCTTTCCGTTTTTTTAATGTTTCTGGCCAAACATAATTTGCGTAAGCTACGTTGAGAACTCTTTTTGGGGTATGACTTCTTCATTATCACTCGATTCGCTAACTGTCGTAATGGCTCAACATTCCTTTTCTTATACATTGTCCTTGCTTCCGTCGTAGATCCGTCTCCAATACGCCGTGACAAATTGTTCACTAGTTCATGTTTTCTAACATTTGAAGTTTTCAAACTCTTGGAGCTATCTTTCTGTTGTTCATAAACATATTTCGTGAGTTCAGTGAGTTCTTTTACCGTCAGTTTCTTAAGGTTGTCAGCTGATTGTAGATGCCCTTATATGTCTTCCTGAACAATATTTGACCATTTCCTGTTATTTACTTTTTTCAGCACATTGTGTATGTCACCAACATCAAGTTGCATCTTTTCTGTGTCAGGCATTTCGTC
Source organism: Mercenaria mercenaria (assembly GCF_021730395.1). Lineage (NCBI taxonomy): Eukaryota > Metazoa > Mollusca > Bivalvia > Venerida > Veneridae > Mercenaria > Mercenaria mercenaria. Next base: position 48,152 of record NW_026463065.1, on the reverse strand, counting down.
TCTGATATCAGGTGTGTCGGCCTGGTTCTGGTCACCAGTTTCTCCATTTAAATAATCGATAAGCGGCTGGATATCAGGTACAGCTTAAATGCTCTCAACATCATTGCTATTTTGATTGCTATCCTGTTCGATTGTTGTTTCTTCTTTCTCTTCTGTTTCATTTGCTGAACTGCTAATCCGTCTTGGCTGGGTCCATCCTCTAATCGGTGTTCTAATGTAATGAATCTAGAATATTCTGTTTGGATACTCAACACATATTTATCTGGAACAAATTCACGCACAGGGCTTCCATGTTTGCTATCCTTAACAAACAGATCCAATATTTGAACTTTAGTGAGTTTCGATGTATTTTTCCAAACGTCTTTCATCAATTGGTTCTGGGCGAGTGGCTGATTGTCCCGGCCTCTGACCATTAACTGATTGAATTCTCCATCAGCTGCAGTAATAACAACATATAAGCCATTGGATCTTAGCCTGTATTTACATTTTTCTGTCATCTTACGTGCTACCTCCATGCTTAAGCTATATTCCCGGTAAAAGAACATAACGGGAGGAGCATGGGGTAGTTCTTCTTTCCAAAATCTATCAAGGTCAGTAAGCAGATAAACGACTACTTGCGATGCCATGATACGTTTTAGTTCATAAGATTCTTTGAGAACTTCTTGTCCAAGAATAAGATGTCTCTGCAGATCATCGTATGTGTAATCAACGTTCGCCCTTTTATTCAAGATTCGACCTTGATATGGAGACGTGTCGCCTGTATCATTGTTTTGTTCCATACTCGGATAACCTTTCACAGACGGAAACTCACCAAGGAAAACACAATCCTTTGTATGTCTGATGAGTTTATCTTTGAAATCCTTCGATTTCTGTGACAATCGCGAAGGAAGCTTTGGCGATTCTCCGAGGTAAAGGTCCTGCACTTGTTGGTCCATTTCCTGACACAGACTTTCGTTCGATGGTATCTTAAAAGCAAGAGGGTCATGATGACCTTGAATCGCTCACCTGAGTAATATGAGCCACATGTTTAAAATGGCAAATGCTAAAATATTACAAAGTAGGTCAGTAGGTCACATTAACGGTCACTGAAAGTCAGTTTTAAGACTGGTATGCAAAACTGTACATGTCATCCAAATTTCAAGGCTGTATCTTAAAAAACTAGAAAGTAGGTCAGTAGGTCAAGGTCACAGTCAAGTGACCCCTAATCGCTTGGGGTCATCCGGTATTTATAACTAAACAGTCTAGCCCAGGGGCATAATTTGAACAATCTTGTTAGAGATCCACTAGGCAATGCTACATACCAAATATCAAAGGCCTAAGCCTTGAACTTTCAGACAAGAAGATTTTTTCCCTATATAAGTCCATGTTAAATTTGGGACCCCAGGACAGGGCCTCATTTCACCCCAGGGGCATTATTTGAACAAATTTGGTAGAGAACCACAAGGCAATGCAACACACCAAATATCAAAAGCCTAAGCCTTGCAATTTCAGGCAAGATATTTTTTGAAGCTTTTTCCTATATAAGTCTATGTAAAATTTGAGACCCCACCCCCCGGGGCAGGGCCTCTTTTCATTCCAGGGTTATAATTTGAACAATTTTGGTAAAGGACCACAAGGCAATGCTACATACCAAATATAAAAGGCCTAGGTCCTGTGGTTTTAGACAATAAGATTTTTGTTAGTTTTTTTCCGATAATCCGATGAATACGTCCAACACAAATACAAAGTGGATTGCGTCCCTAATACTCGGCTTTCTAAAAGAGTCTGTGTAATAGTGTAATATAGTGAACCGGTACTTCTTCATGTAATGTTGATTGATACATTTTCTCCATTGGCGCTTTTCCTTCAAATGCATATAACACCGTATTGTCTGCAGTTCTAATACTTCCATCAGAAGACACTAGTACGCTATCTTTGATATAATAGCCTTCCTCGTAGAACTTTAAATCAGGGTACATAAATGGCAGTATAATTTCACACATAGTGGCTAACTGGTGAATTTCACACTCTGTACCATGCTGCATAGCCCGTTTCTGAGTCTCGTTTGCATCTTGCGGTTCTTTACCGCTTACCACCTTGTCGTAATGTTCTTTTTGTCTTTTCAAACCATCGCAACCCAGTGGTTGATACATTGTACTTCCAGTTACTTTCATTTTTTTTCTGTCTGCCAACCACTTCTCAGAGCGTTGTTTTACAGCTGATGTGTCACTTTCATCTCTATTAACTGGAAGTTGTTCTACATTTTTCAAGAGGAACACATTTTCCTGTTGCCGTAAATCGGCACTATCATTCTCGGCAAACATCTGTCCTACTCCGTTTAAATATGCTCCGGTTATACAAACGCTTCGAAGAATTTTAAGTGGTTTGTCCATACTATTTTGATTTTTTTCCATAGTGTCGTCATGTATAAATCAATCGCATAAGCATACTTCGATTTTCTCCATTCTTTACCACCCTGTTCCTTCAGCTTCTGCAATGCATACTCATTTCCTTTTTTCATATGTCTAAGCTCTCGAATCACCTTGGAAAACAGCATTACAATGCCTTTCAAAGTTACCAGTATTTCGGGATTTAGATACTCTGGTGTTTCTTGAACTGTGTTAGTTTCATTCTGAAGCTTAGTAATTGAATCAACAGCTCTGTCTATTACATTCTCTCGATTTTCTTTTTCAGCAAGGCGTTCTTGTAACGTTTCTCCCTTCTCACAGCCCAAAATATCTACATCCGCTCCTCTACGCATTTTCTTGCCATCTAACATTAGTACATACGAGTCCCGATCATCACTTCTTTCTGCCTTATATTTAATAATTTCTTCCATAATACCTGGTTTGAATGAGTCAGAAAGGCTATTACCTAACGGACAAAATTTCTTAAGAAGTCTTTCATCTGGGCAGGCATAATTTATTCTGCACTGCATCGCGATAATTTGGCAAAACAACGTCATTTTCAAAAAAATACAATCACAAATAAAAAACTCACCTGGTTTTCTGTGAATTGTTCATCAGTTCATCACATATGTAGTACCGGAAGCACAACATATCATTTTAAGCGATGCCCATTTGGGAATATATATGTTGGATCCCCCCCCCCCCCCCCCCCCCCCCCCCCCCCCCCCCCCCCCCCCCCCCCGCCCCCCCCCCCCCGCAACATTAAATGGAGGTCGGTCAATGTAGCACCAAATACGCTTCCTATTAGTCATCTATAGCCACAGGAAGTAGACCTCAATATAGTACAAAGTAATCTTCTCACTACTCCCTTATATTGCCACTGTAAATAGACGTTAGTATAGAATGAAGTGCTCTTCCAACTAGTCCTATATGGCCAAAGTAAAAAGACGTCATTATAGCATCATGTACTCATTTGACTTGTCCTCTATGACCACAGTAAATAGACGTCAATATAGCACCAAGTACTCTTTTGACTAGTCCTCTATGGCCACAGTAAACAGACGTAAGTATCGCACAAAGTACTTTTCTAACTAGTCCTAATTAGTCCTCTATGGCTACAGTTAATAGACGTCAGTATAGGACGATGAACTCTTCTGACTAGTCCTATATGGACGCAGTAAATAGACGTCAATATAGCACCAAGTATTCTTTTGACTAGTCCTCTATGGCCACATTAAATTGAAGTCAATATAGCACCAAAACCTCTTCTGAGAATTCCTATATAACCACAGTAAATAGATGTAAATATCGCAGGCGAATGACTCGTCGTAGTTCTGTATCGCAAAAATAATAATGGCATATTTACTATGGGTAGAAACAGTCATATTTGGTTTATATGTGTTGTAGAAAATTTTGAGAGCTCTTTTGAATGAATTAAGTGATGAATCTTTTCTGAGATTGTCAGAGAGAGAGTTCCATAGATTTTGCGGCGGCAACTCTGAAACTTCTATCACCGTAGGAAACCAGTCGACATTTTTGTGGCACAAGGGTTGTTGCTGCACTTGCTGACCTCAGATTTCTAGTTGGCACGTATACCTCCAGCAATTCTCTCATATACACCGGCGTCTGTCCATGCAAGGCCTTGAATGTTTGAATGAGAATTTTGTATTTGATTCTATCTTGTATTTGAAGCCAATGAAGATCTTTAAGGATTGGTGTTATATGTTCAAAACGGGTTGTTTTCGTAATAAGACGTGCAGCTGTGTTTTGGACATTTTGCAGTTTGCTCGTTGATTTTGGCACGCCGTACAAAAGAGCATTGCAGTAATCTAATCGTGAGGTCACAAACGAGTTTATAAGGGTTTTGGTGGCATCAGTTGTCAAATATGGTCGAATATGACCAATGTGTCGTATTTTGCCGTAGTATGTTCGAGTTACAGAATTTGAACACAAAGGCGCATGATTGTCAATTAAAGATGAAAGTTCACTACTGTATATAATGAGACAAGAGTTTCTGCATCTGATTTACTCTGTGACAAATTCAAAAGATCGGATGATAGAGTATCAGCTTTGAAAGAATCAACGTCAATCGAACGGAGTTTCCTGTATGTCACAGTTCTCTTTACCGGAGGAGATTTCGCGGCAAGTGCATTAAGCATTATGGCAAATCTGCCCTTGGCTATTTTTCCAAAGCTATCTGATAACCCAGGATCAGTCACTACTACTGCCGATACAGTTTTATCAATGTCTCTGGTGATGACCACGTCTAGGGTATGACCGTGGACGTGGGTGGGCCCTTTCACATGTGGATACATGCCACAAGATTGTAACACACCGTTAAATCTGATGGTGTCACGAACAGAAGGAATGTCGAAATGAAAATTCAGATCGCCAGTAATGATGATATTCTTGTCAATTGCGGCGTATTTTGATAAGAAATCTGGCCACTCGGTATCCAGAAAATCATTTGTATTCAAACCATTTTTCTTCGACGGAGGAGGTCTGTAAATAACGGCCATGAGCAATGTGTAGTTGTTGATACTTAATTACACTCAATATGTTCAAATATTGAAAATGTATTGTCACTAGTTAAAGAGGCTAATTTTACATCTATCACCGGTCTATAAATGAGGGCCACCCCACCTCCACGCTTACTACCAGGGCGTGGCACTACGAAAATAGATAAACGAAAAATTGAGGAGTTACGTTAAACAGAGAACTTGCCTTCAAAGATCACATTGAATGTGTTAGGAGGAAATGGTTGATAACACTGTCTACATTGACAACAGTAGTAAAAACATAGATAATAAGTGCAAAAAATGGTGCATCTCTACACCAGCATAGTTTTACCCAAGCTTGAATATGCAGCACCGGTTTGCCAATCTGCCAACTGTCAAGCCCTTGAAAAAAAATCAGAGGAAAGGATTGGCTATCTGCCTGGGATTACCTACTACTTCAGAAAAGTGGCTGCTGAAGAGGAACTGAGCATTAGAGAGTGTGGGAAATAAAAAAATGGAAGTATTGCGAAATGTCTCGAAATCTACCTTGGAAAACACACAACATTAATTGAAAATTCAGATCTCCTTTTAGCTGCAATTTGATACTATATATACTACATAATGAATATTATAGAGCCAGAATTCTCCTACCTTAAATATCTACAACCACCCAAACCAGAAATGAATACTGGAACAATCTTGGTTGTTCCAAGCCTAGAACTGATAAACAAGTGGAGGATGAAAGACAATTATCACAAATATGCTGTCCGATGTCTACTACAGAACGACAGTAGCTTTTACTGATGGTTTCTGCAGAGGGAATCCAGGTCCTTTCTGTGCTGGAGCTTGCATTCTCCTTCCAAATACATAGCTAGTTGAACTGAAACAACCGGTATTAAAACTATCATCCATCCTTGTAGATCAAATGGTGGCAATCTAGATAACCATTAAAGCAGTGCAAAAATAGTCTACGAGATCACAAATCAACAAGTTAAAATTACCAAAACACACAAATTCTTATCAACAGCAAAACCGCAACTACTTTTTTGTTTTCGATTTAACGTCGCACCGACATAAGATAGGCCATATGGCGACTTTCCTGCTTTTAATGGTGGAGGAAGTCCCCAGGTGCCCCTCCGTGCATTATTTCATCACGAGCGGGCACCTGGGTAGAACCACCGATCTTCACCGCAACTATAGAAAGATCTTGAAGTGACTGGAGTATACATCCACCTTGTAGACTTAACACCTGGATATTCTAATATCAGTGGGAATGAGACAGCAGACAGACTGACCAAAGAGGCAGATATAGAAACAGAAAGCATCACAGATGATGAGATAGTTACACGTCAATCAGATATTTGTTATGCTGCTAGGTAGTCGGTTCGTATGAAATGGCAAAGTTGGGATATCAGTGAGGATAGACGTCATCTACATCAGTTCAGACAAGAAGTAAAACCTAAACACATCAATTTTCAGGGATCGAAACATCAGAAAACTTTGCTGCAGCTACAGAGTGGTTACTACCTTTATGAATATCAAAATGAAGTAGGAATTAAAGAAACGCCATTCTGCAGATGTGGTGAACCAGAGACTATGATCCACATTATAGATAAGTGTTCCATACAGGAAGATCACAGGCAAAAGTTTATATGAACAGTGTGGTTTGTAGTTGTGAAGAGCATAAACATGACACAACGAAACGTTTCTGTTGCTTAATAAAATGTTTACACAATGATTCTTGTGGCGTTGCTCTATTATGAGAAAATGTTGTTTTAAAATCTAGCGCCAAGGATAATTCTTAAATTTTAAACAGTCACTTTCCTTCTGTTTTCACAAATGACTCAGATCATAATCTACCAACTTTGAACTAAGCCCTTTTGCCAGCATGTCTGAAATAAAAGTAATAGAAAATGGTGTTAGGAAAAATTCTGGAAAACTTTTAAAATCCATTCAAAACAGCAGGTCCAGATCAGATTAAGCCTAGACTTTTAAATGAATGTGCAAATGAAATAGCACCAATATCTACTGCCTAATTCAATCAATCCATTAATACTGGTTCTGTACCCTCAGATATGTCCGAGGCCTATCTAACGCCTGTGATTTTAAAAAAGTGAAAATTTTCAAGCTTCAAATTACAAGCCAGTGTCTTTAACCTGTATAGCTTGTAAGAGCTTGTAAGATCTTAGTGCATATAGTAGTTAGTAATAGTTTAGATTATTTAGATTTTAGATCTATAAAGGGTCGGTCTTAGGATCTCTCCTATTTCTGCTTTACATAAATGACCTACCTGCGTTTGTGTCTCCCACATACGCCTTTTCGTAGATGACTGTGTAGTTTATAGGACATTAAATTCTCAGCTGCAAGGGGGCCTTGGCAATTTATCATTATGAGAGCAGAAAGGGAAGATGTCATTCAATGTAAACAAATGCCACATACTGCATGTCTCTATGTCCAGAAAAACTATAAATACAGTCTACGCCTTGCACAACAGCGTCTGTCTGTTGTCATTCAAGCCACCTATTTAGGTGTGGAAGTATCATTAAAATCTATCTTGTTCTCCTCATGTAATTAAAGTTTCTGATAAAGCTAGTCAGAGTTTAGGTTTCTTAAAACGTAACACACATTCCTCTAAATTTCTGCTAAGGCAGTTACTTATAATACTATTGTCAGACTAAGTTTAGAATACAGTTTTAGTCTATAGGATCCTCACCATCAGATTTATTTTTGATTTATTTCAGTATATAAAACACATGGAATGGTACAACACAAAATTAAAACAAATTTCAAATATCACATATACAATGACTAGGAATTAAAAATTGAAAGTCAATTAAGAAACATTACTAACTTAAAATACCAAAAGCTGCAGAAATAAAATGTACCAGGACATGTATTCATATACCCAGGATGACATAAAAAGGGGAATGCGAAACCCCTTATTTACACTGTGGTCCTGGATGAATGATGACATGTCCTAGCAAGGCACAACAACTTGTAATAAAAGGTGGTAACTTGAGCAAGTTTTCAGCAGTTAAAAAAAATCACAGTAAAACAATCACAGTATAATTAGAAAAGACAAATGTAACTACAAGCTATGTAGAAGATGAATTTTTTACTGAAACCTTGAACTGCTGCATGTTTGCAGAATTTTTAACATTATGTGGCAAATTATTCCACAAAGAACAACCGTTATAGCTGAATGACTTTTTACCAAATCCTTTGCTGAAGCATGACCCTTTACGAAACCTGGTATTGTGACTATGTACAGAACTGGCTTGAGTAAAATAATCAATTCATGTAAGAAGGGACAGAACCTGAATGTACTTTAAAAACGTGATTTAGAGTTATTTGTTCTACTCTTCTTGTGACAGGTAACCAGCCCAACTGTAAGAAGTGGTCTGTATCAATATGACTTCTTTGATCAAGTCTAAGGACAAACCTAATGATCTTGTTTTAAGTAACCTGGAGCCTATTCTCCAGACTCTGAGTAATGCCATAGTACCATACAGAGCAGGCATAGTCAAAGTGACATTGGATCAAGGACATGACTAACATTTTCTTAGTGTACAATGATAACAACTTTTGCTTTCTGTATAGAAACCTAAGTCTTGCATTTGCTTTTTTAATGATTGATGTGACCATGGTCTCATAACTCAAACATGGATCCAATATAGCACCCAAATATTTAACAGAGTTAGTGTGCTTAATCACCGTACCATTACATACTATATGAAGATTAGCACTCTTTTTTAACCTGGGCTTTGAGCCAAATACAATTGATTTTGTTTTTCCTAGGTGCAATGACAATTTGTTGTCAGCTAACCAGTTACTAACTCGTTCAAGATCCTGGGTAAACAAACGCTCAATTTCTATTTTACATTTGCCAGACACTAAAATGGCAGAGTCATTTGTATACAATAAAAGTTTGTTATTTACAACACCTGCCATGTCATTTACATAAATTAATCAAAGTACTGAAAGTACAGAAAGGCTGGCTACCACAAAACACTGAATGAAAACTGTGCGTGAAAGATGTTTGCAAAATCTTAGATATTATGGGTTTTCCAAACTATCAAACTAAGGTCAGCATAGACTATTGTTGTGATGAACCATCTTGATTAACTTGTGCATCCAAGTTAAAGTTCAATCGAGAAACCTAGATTATCGGACGTAAGCATGGGTTCAAGAGAGTAAACTATAGTTTACGCCCGTTATCCTGTGTGTTCGCTCGAAAATTTATTTTAGTATTCGATAATCCTAGTTTTTCGACCAAGAATGTAATTATTTCATAATTTGATTGCCGAGAACCATTGTTTACGGACGTGAACCTATGTTTACGACCATGAACTTGGGTTTACGATCGTGTACCATAGTTTACGAACGTGAACCTAGGTTTACGTTCGAAAAACTTGGTTTCTCGAACAAAGCTATGATTTTTGGTCATTAGCCTATGTTCACGAGCGTGAACCTATGTTTACGGTCGTAAACCCATGTTCACGGTCGTAAACGTAAGTTCTCGATCGTTAACATATGTTCACATTCGTTTACACTCGTGATCCCTGGTTTACTCCCGTAAACATAGGTTCACGCTCGTGAACTTAGAATAACAACCAAAATTCAAAGTTCAATTAAAAATCCTAGTTGAAACCTGGGTTCGAGATATGGGTAAGTATTAGAAAAACCTGGTCTTACGTTCGAAAACGGAAGTTTATCTATTGTTAATCCTAGTTTTTCGATCGTGAATCTGGGTTAATGTTATTATTGGACAATTGGCGTGCCATAACCGTTTATAGATTTTGTAAAGAAGCGATAATAAACATTGATGGACATAACATCAGATAAAATATAAAGGTAACAAACACAACATCTATATTTCGATATGCAATCCCAACCACACACATACACATCATGTATGAATGTATGAACACAGATCAGATGGGGCGGTTTTCTTGTCGGTATGGGGGAAATTTTGGGCTCGAACCCCGCTATAAACCGTACTGTTAATGATTATTGTCTAGTCATGTTCCTTCCCTTATACGATGGTTAGGAAAATTGACGTATCCATAATAATGTACTCCATTTTTTGAAGAGTATTCAATTCCTGCCATGAGATAACTTAAACTAATTTTTCAGGAGGGCGTAGGTTCAAGCCCCACTAGGATCAAACTTTGTTCATTATATTTCTTTTTTTCAAGTACGACAAACTTCATAAACCTTTTTTCCCCCCAAGACTTATCATCATTGATCTGTCGTACAAAAGAGGAAATGTTTTATTTGCTTAGCCATTTCTTGCTGTTTAAAATGAATTTAACCTGAAGGATGAATGTTTAGACATCTTTGAAAATACTTAGTTACATTTGTAATTTTTTTTTGATTTTGCATTTATTCTTAAGTTTACAAAGTTTGGAAGAAATGTAGGTAGGTAGGTTTTACTTCTGTCCTATGGTTCTTTATGAATGCAGAGAGCAAGGCCATAATTTTTAAGAGTTGGAGCTTAATTTCTGTCCGATTAAATACTTTTACTCGAGGCTCCCTAGAAAAATTGTTATCGACAATGTTTTTATTCTGTGTTTTATAATTGTTACGCAATACTTTGAGGTTTCATTTAGAAAATATTTGGTAAAATGAATTCTCTGCGATCGTTTTGCGCAAAAATACTTTTTATTAGTATAAAAATAGCCTAAAAATAGGTATAATGTGGTCATCTGTTTCTTCTCACCGTTACTGTGGCAATTCCACGCAGCGATTACGTCCAGTAGTACCTATAGCAAATGATCTGAAAGAATAGATTCTTAAACTTAAGCCCTAAATATAAGACATGACATAACTTCATATCACTTTAAGTTCATTTTAATTGATATTTCATATTTCTCATTTTCCATGTTACATGCATGTCAGGTCGTCGAACAATGCGCAGTACAACTCATATCGACGATTGTTTCTCGGAACCAGCGTTGGTTTAATTAGCTATTTATAGACCCGTGTCATAATCTATAACGAAGCGGTCGACAGTGTTGAGTTACGAAAAAGTTCTTTTCATACGGACATTTCCTTCATAGAGGCGAATTAATTTACCATCATTATGTAATATTGTCTAATGTTATCTTTCAAGTGTTTACCGTTAGACAAATAAACCATTATTATAACATGTTTGAGCAAATAGATCTATTGAAACAGGTAAGTTTAACAACATTTATACAACTCTATGGCAAAACTGATAAACGCGGCGGACTATTTGAATTGCGCATTAGATTATATATTGTGTTGTCAGTCTCAGCACCTGTTGAACTTTGTGGAAACTCGATATATGGTTATAATAGTCTGGCGAATATCGCCAGCATAAAACAGTAGAGGCCCAAGTATGGAGCCTTGAGGCACACCACATGTGATATCTGCTGATGACGAAAGAACGCCAGTTATGTCTATACATTGATATCATCAGAAAGATATGATTGAAACCATCTGATAACATCCGGACTAAAACCTACCATTTTGAGTTTGGCATGGTCAACTGTATCAAACGCGTTTTGCAAATCAAGCAGAATCATGCCAACATAATTACCTTTATCTAAATTAAACCTTATATAGTCAGGCAGATGTATTAAACATGTGTGTGTTGAAAAAGAACTTCTTAAACCTGATTGAAACTCGTATAGTAAATTCTGTTTACTCAAATAATTTTCAAGTTGGTCATATACAATTCTTTCAAATATTTTAGAAATAATACATAAAATTGATACAGGTCTGTAGTTTCCTACTTCAGTTTTAACATTCTTTTTATATAATGGAACAACACGTGCAGCTTTCAAATCATCTGGCACAACTCCTTGTATTATAGACAAATCAATAACATGTGTAAGTAGACAAGTAGTAATAGATGCTCCATCTTTGGCATGAATGACATAGATAAACTAGAAAACATTTCAAGACAAGTTGCAAGATTTGTAACAGATACTTACAACAAGAACCCGGGCACAGTCACAAATATTAAAATACATTGCAGTTAAGAAGACAATATAGTAGACTAATTTTATTTCATAAAGTTGTTTATTATCATGCAGATGTTGATTAAAAGCAATTACACCTTACACAAGGCAGTCCAGACACTACAATCATCTGATCATTATAAAAATTCATTTCCCCTAGAACAGTTGTTCAGTGGAACACATTACCATATGTTGTAGTAAGTGTTGAAACAGTCTCCGGCACTGGCTACATTGATGTTTACACCATGATTCCAGTGCCGACCTTTCAGTTTTTATCCTGTTTTAACCGTACTAACGTCTTCTTTCAGCACAAAAGTTTATGTGTATATATAATTCAGAGGTAAGGGAATTAGTGTTTAAGGTGTTAAGTTTTTTAACTTTTTTATCACAACTTTAAGGAAGCACCAGGTGAATTGAGCAGCCGAGGAAACATGACAGTCTTTTACTTTCTCTAACCGACCCATCCCCATGCATGGCAACAATGTATCATTAATTAAACATTTGGCCAACTATCGTTGTTATTGTAAAAGAAGAAGAAGAAGAAGTTGAAGTAGTAGTTAATTCTTAACATCTGTTAATAATAAGTAATAGTAATTAATTGTAAACAAATGTTGTGGATTGTACAGCGTGTGTTCCCATTGATAATATTACTTGGTCATCAAGAAATCCGAGAGAAACAACATGAGGAACCACAGCAGACCATAGGCGATTTGTATGCACAAATAAAGAATCAGTACATGAAAGTCAACCATGAAGCAGCTAGAAATACAGGATCTTGTGTATTATCATCTAAAAATACTAGACTAGTACCCCTATCAATCCCTATCAAGCTGAGTAAAAGATTATATAGCAGTTTTTTCCTATTATTGATAAGTGGCGATGTATCACTAAACCCTTGGCCTGTAAATTATCCATGTGGCCATTGTAAAAAGGCGGTCGCCTCTAACCACCGAGCAGTCGTGTGAAGGTTGCAATTACTGGTGGCACACTAAATGTGCTGGAATTTTGCCGTCAGATTATAAATCATTGCAATATAGTGACGATGCATGGATCTGTGACACGTTTGGTAATTTTCAGTTCACAGACTCATTCTTTAATGATATTGACACTGCTGAACTTCAGATCACATCAGAATCATATATGATCGGCTCGACTGCAGAATCTCCATTTGTGGAAATCAGAGATATCAAAAAGAAACACCCAAATGAATTTATCTTTGCACACTTAAACATTAACAGTCTTAAAACAATATTTCTTGATATTAGTGAATTACTTATCGATAAAATTGTTGACCTTCTATTTATTGCAGAGAGTATATTAGACGAATCATATCGTGTTAGTTTGTTTGACGTACCAGATATAAACTAGAACGAAATGACAAAGACATTCAAGGTGGAGGGTTAGCCGTGTTCATACGAGCAGATATTGCATCTAGAAGACGGAAGGATCTAGAAAACAACAATCTAGAAAACATTGTAATTGAGGTAAATTTAAACAAGAAAAAGTGGTGCTTCTTGTGCACATACCGACCACCTAGCTTCAAGGATGACATTTTTTCAAACCTAATTAGCAAAACTTTAGACAATTGCAACAGCAGCTATGATCACTATGTGACAGTGGGTGATTTAAATTATGATAATTTAGATGAATCTAAAGGTAGAACACTTTTAGACATTACGGAAGTATTCAATTTAACAAACCTAATTAAGAAGGCAACATGATTTAAGAAAAAATGCAACCCATCTTTGTTAGATGTTATTCTGACGAATTCTAAGAGCAGTTTTATGAGAACTCTGAATTTTCCAACTGGAGTGAGTGACTGCCATAATATGATTAGTTCTGTAATAAATAGTAATACTCCAACTATAGAAAAACAGAAAGTAAATATAAGAAGCTTTAGAAATTTTAATATTGAAGACTTTTAACTCTGATATTTCAAAAATTGATTTCCCATATGCAAGACTAAATGAAAAAACTGAAGTAAATAATGTGTATAACAGTTTTGAATCAAAGCTTACTGAGGTTATTGATAAACATGCTCCTATAAAATAGGTATACATTAGGAAAAATCAAGTTCCATATATGAATAGAGCTCTCAGAAAAGCTATTTACAATAAGAAAATGTACTATATAGATTTTTGAAGAACAGATCTTCCAAAACTTGGGAAATGTACAGGCAATGGAGAAACCTTGTAAACAAGTTAAAGAAAAAATCTATTAACAATTATTTTCAGGATCGCTGCATTAGTGGCTGCAAATCCACTGATGTTTGGAATACAATAAAACCATTTATATCCAAAAAATGAGCTACTTTTCACAGCAAGATAATTCTAAATGAAAATTAAACCATGATATCTAAAAATACTCAGACATCAAATATTTTAATGACTTTTTTGTAAATGTTGCCAATGGAATTGGCCAGGACTATCATTTTGATAAGGATGAACATCCTAGTATTAGAAAAATTTTGGGGGAAAAAATGGTAGTAATTCTTTTAAATTCTGTTCGGTTGAACAGAACAAAGTATCAAAAATCATCGATTCATTTAAGATAAAAAAGGCAACTGGCGCCGACAAGGTTTCTGTTAAACTACTCAAACTTGGCAAAGAGTCTTTGGTCCCTTTTATAACTGACCTGATAAATTCCACTATTTCTACGGGCATCTTTCCTAATAGGCTTAAAGAAGCACAAGTAACACAATGGGTGCCAGACTACAATCATGAGACTTTTGGAGGATTGGAGGGAGGCTTTGGACAGCAACCAGTATGCAGCTGCTGTCCTCATGGACCTGTCCAAGGCCTTCGACTGCCTCCCACATGATATTCTGCTGTGTAAGCTGGAATCCTATGGCCTCTCAGAACATTCGGTTAACCTTTTGTCTTCATACTTGTCTAACAGGAAGCAACAGGTCAAGATTGGTGGGGTCGTCAGCACTTGGGCTCAGATAAAAAAGGGTGTGCCCCAGGGCTCTATATTAGGTCCCCTACTATTTAATGTCTTCATCAATGACATTTTTTACTTTATTGATAAATGTACATTATACAATTATGCTGTTTCAGGCTCTGGCTGTTGGTAAAAAGACACATAGTAAAAATCCATTTTTTTGTATTGGTAATTCACAGATTAGCTGTGATGATGTGGTTAAGCTATTAGGGGCCGATATTGATTTTAACCTGAGTTTTAATACCCATATACAAAATATATGAAAAAAGGCAGGCCAGCAGTTTAACGTTCTGAAAAAATAGGTAGAAATTTATGTAGTCTCAATAGGCTCACCATTTTTCATTCTTTTATTTTGTCTAATTTTAATTTCTGCCCGTTAGCATGGCATTTTTGCACCAAAAGAAACTCTACTAAGATAGAAAATATTCAGGAAAAGGCCTTACGCTTTGTATATGCGGATTACACAACCACATATCATGATCCGCTCGATAAAGCGAAAAAAAAACAAACACAAATATCAAACAGGGAATGCCACGTACCAAAAACGCAGCCTCCCCAAAACGAAACCCACAGCACGCAGACGCGTACACCACAAACACACACATACACATACACGCGCACACACACAAAGCCAACACATTAGGACAAAACGAACTAACAAAGGAACACAGTGAGTTACAATCTTTGCACATCCGAGGAATCAGAATCATGGCCACTGAAACCTTCAAAATCTTAAACTAGTTAGCCCCTTCAGTTTTGGATGAAGAGGAATGATTCTTATAATTTTAGATATACAAATATTTTACAGGTACCACATGTTAAAACAACTAGATTTGGTAAATAGTTTTTCGGGGATTCTTTGATTTAGAATGCAAATTTTGGCTGATTTCTGCCTGGAGGGGTGGGCACATTTGTTGGCTTATTCACCGGCTATCTTGTAAGTTACGGCAACACTTTTTGTTCAGTTGATATCAGCATAAGTGTCTTAGGATTTAGGACAGGTTACATTTTATTTTATTTAAACATCTAAAAAACTTAATTAAGGAAAATAGACAAAATTTCAAACCACTAAAATTTTGACTTTTTGCATTTATTTAAACCCATTACGGAATGAACTGAATTATATAGTGGTTTTTATTCATTTCTGAGTACTAAATTCGGCCTGGAGAGTCCCAAAATGGCAGTGGGTGGCCATATAACAATGAAGCTAAGGACCCCCAGCCAGTAGGATTCGTATCATAAAACGGCCAAAAGAAGAAAATAGTGCCTAGATAATGACTATATATGCCATTTTTGTTTAAAAGTAGCACATGTGTCTATATCTAGCAATGCCATCAAGCTATATAGTGGCTGGGGTGGCCCCAAAGGATGGATGGGTGACCTTTAAGGGGTGTCCCGATAGGTTAAATACGGAAATCTGCATTTGTATACCAAAATTATGTTAAAAGTGTATCGTTTTAACATTTGAAAGGCTTTACAATGTAAATATCATGTTAAATTAACTTTAAAGGCAGTAAATAATTTTCGGGGTTACTTTGATTTACAATGCAAATTTTGGCTGATTTTTGCCTGGAGGGGTGGGCACATTTGTTGGCTTATTCACCGGCTATCTTGTAAGTTACGGCAACACGTTTTGTTCAGTTGATATCGGCATAAGTGTCTTAGGATTTAGGACAGGTTACATTTTATTTTATTTAAACATCTAAATAACTTAAGGTGGCAGGGGAGCGGTTTCGTAGTTTTGGCCCCGTCGATTTTCTGTATAAATAGGACAGGGTAGATATAAAGGCATATCTATCTTACTGGTTATTTATCGTTATTAATTCTTTAATATATCTGGGGAATGAGGAACGGTTAATGATTCTACATGGCAGGTATTTTAAAATTCCTAGCTCCGTACTTCCGGTTGAGACTAAAACATAAATATCAGAACAAAAAGTCGGCCAGACGCATGGCTGTCATCCATCCACTTTTTTTCAAGAGAAAATTAGGGAAATAAAGTGGTGTTTGGCAGACACATTCCACACCACCTGGGTATGCATCTATGTTCGTACTATACATATATGCTACGAAATTGGATTTAAAAATATAAAATGGATGAATGGCAGAGTTCAAAGTGAGGCCCGTTTAGGCTATTTTTGGTCTATAAAATTTGGGTGATTTGGCCGAATTTCACTACATCTGGCGTGAAAAGCGACAGGTGCATAGGACCGGAGAGTCGTCTTTATTTAGTCTATAGTATCTACAATGGTCCATAGTAGGTTCAAAGAAAAATAAGCAAAAACGACATTTCTATGGATATTTCAACACTGGTACCCAAACGTCAATGTGGAATTCGCAAATCTGCACTCCCCTGCCACCTTAATTAAGGAAAATAGACAAAATTTCAAACCACTAAAATTTTGACTTTTTGCATTTATTTAAACCCATTACGGAATGAACTGTATTATATAGTGGTTTTTATTCATTTCTGAGTACTAAACTCGGCCTGGAGAGTCCCAAAATGGCAGTGAGTGGCCATATAACAATGAAGCTAAGGACCCCCAGCCAGTAGGATTCGTATCATAAAACGGCCAAAAGAAGAAAATAGTGCCTAGATAATGACTATATATGCCATTTTGTTTAAAAGTAGCACATGTGTCTATATCTAGCAATGCCATCAAGCTATATAGTGGCTGGGTGGCCCCAAAGGATGGATGGGTGACCTTTAAGGGGTGTCCCGATAGGTTAAATTCGGTAATCTGCATTTGTATACCAAAATTATGTTAAAAGTGTGTCGTTTTAACATTTGAAAGGCTTTACAATGTAAATATCATGTTTTATTAACTTTAAAGGCAGTAAATAGTTTTTCGGGGTTACTTTGATTCAGAATGCAAATTTCGGCTGATTTTTGGAGGGGTGGGCACTTTTGTTGGCTTATTCACCGGCTATCTTGTAAGTTACGGCAACACTTTTTGTTCAGTTGATATCAGCATAAGTGTCTTAGGATTTAGGACAGGTTACATTTTATTTTATTTAAACATCTAAAAAACTTAAGGTGGCAGGGGAGCGGTTTCGTAGTTTTGGCCCCGTCGATTTTCTGTATAAACAGGACAGGGTAGATATAAAGGCATATCTATCTTACTGGTTATTTATCGTTAATAATTCTTTAATATATCTGGGGAATGAGGAACGGTTAATGATTGTACATGGCGGGTGTTTTAAAATTCCTAGCTCCATACTTCCGGTTGAGGCTAAAACATATATATCAGAACAAAACGTCGGCCAGACGCATGGCTGTCATCCATTTTTTCAAGAGAAAATTAGGGAAATAAAGTGGTGTTTGGCAGACACATTCCACACCACCTGGGTATGCATCTATGTTCGTACTATACATATATGCTACGAAATTGGATTTAAAAATATAAAATGGATGAATGGCAGAGTTCAAAGTGAGGCCCGGTTAGGCTATTTTTGGTCTATAAAATTTGGGTGATTTGGCCGAATTTCACTACATCTGGCGTGAAAAGCGACAGGTGCATAGGACCGGAGAGCCGTGTTTATGAAGTCTATAGTATCTACAATGGTCCATAGTAGGTTCAAAGAAAAATAAGCAAAAACGAGATTTCTATGGATATTTCAACACTGGTACCCAAACGTCAATGTGGAATTCGCAAATCTGCACTCCCCTGCCACCTTAATTAAGGAAAATAGACAAAATTTCAAACCACTAAAATTTTGACTTTTTGCATTTATTTAAACCCATTACGGAATGAACTGTATTATATAGAGGTTTTTATTCATTTCTGAGTACAAAATTCGGCCTGGAGAGTCCCAAAATGGCAGTGGGTGGCCATATAACAATGAAGCTAAGGACCCCCAGCCAGTAGGATTCGTATCATAAAACGGCCAAAAGAAGAAAATAGTGCCTAGATAATGACTATATATGCATTTTTGTTTAAAAGTAGCACATGTGTCTATATCTAGCAATGCCATCTTTGCTTTGCTTTGTACTAGTAACTTCCGCAACTTGTATTTGCGCACCTCCTATTGGAGTAGTAAATATATTGTCCTTAGGAGCACTTTAATCCAATATCCAAGAAGAATAACACTTGTCATGCCTATTTACACAGTCATTTTAAATCATTTACAACCCGATAAAATTGTGGTATATACAACACGCTAGCTAAAATCAATACTTCACTTCCGGTACTGTCTATAGTCTGTATCAAAGTTTATAATTATAGTAAAATTTATTGATGCCTATGTGTGGTCTGTATTATGGGGTTTAACAAGTGTGGCTGGGTGTAAGTAAATGCACTCTAGCAAGGTGGAGTCTGTAGCATAGCGACTGACTTGCCCTCTCAATATTTATCTTCTCTTTTCTAGTGAGTTTTATAATAGGTGTGATTGATCTATGGGTACAATCAAGAATAAGCTGTGGTAGTAGGTTGGTTTTTCTAATATTTGCAAAACTGCCTGGCTGAATTTGATTCATAAGATCTTCCATCATTTTGATACCATTGTTTCGGTTAGCGGTCAAACTTGGACAGCGAGTGAGAAAATGTTCTATTGTCTCTTCTGTATAACAGAGTTGGCAGGTACCATTGACATCAGTTTGGTTAAATTTTGCCAAGTTTGTTTGAAATATATAAGTTCCTGTGATAAGTCTTGCTTTTATCTCCCCTTGTCTAATTTCATAATCTATGGCTCGTGCTGCCTTCCACACATTGTGAGGTTCCCTAGTAGGCTGATCCTGTATTTGTAAGTACTTTAATGAGGATTTTTCTACCATATTCTTGGACCATTCTGTATGCCAAAATTTATTGACAGCAGCATTTACAGTGGATTTCCATTCTTTTTTCCAACGGGATTATCAAAGATGGTTCTGGCGTCCGGTAATTGATATTTATGTAGAGCTGCTTTAGCAGTTGTTGCAAGGGAATACCCTTCATTTGAGTTCATTGTTAATTGTCTGGATAGTATTTTGTGTTCAGCAGATTCTTTATTCCGGGCAACATTTAGGAAAAGGGATAGTCTCCTTTTGTCAATGACTGATTCTATAGGTTCAACTCCAAGCGGTATGTGTATTCCTGTGTTGGCAGTTCTTTTTGGTAGGCTTTGGAAGTGTTTCAACATAGTTCTTTGCTGAATTTCTAATTTTTCTATGTCTGATTTGCAAACACGGAGAACCTCTATACCATAGAGTGCTCTTGGAAGAGAATAGGTATTCCATAGTTTTTTTGATACTAGTGGTGAAAGTCCACGACGAGCATGAAGACCTGGTCCGAGCATTGCATATGTGGTCTGCCTGGCAACCTTTACCCGGTCGTCTGTGTTAAGATTGTTTTTCCGTGTCCTTTGTATGCCGAGGTGTTTAATTGTACCTGATTGAGGAATTTCCCTACCATTTAAGGTAACTGGTCCAAATGGCTTACCCTTTATATTTAGTACTTCTGATTTTTGTGGGTTGATAGTGACCCTGTCTTTATTACAGCAGAACCCTACTATGTCGAGCATCGCCTGTAGATTGTATTCAGTGGTAGCAAGGAGTGCAACATCATCAGCACAGGTTGGAGCAGCTACGCTAACTTCCCCAATGCAGGCTCCTAGCCCACTGTTTGTAAGACAGTCCAGGGTACTGTTATTATAGGCCTTGTATAGTGTTGTAGACAATTTGGCGCCTTGCTTCGTACCTTGTTGCAAGATGAATTTTTCTGAGAGGTCGCCATTCCATTTGACTTTTACACTAGCATTTTGGTAAAGATTTTTTAAAAGAACCCAAAGTTTGCCTTGTACTCCCAGATGGTAAAGTTTGTTGAACAATACGTTGTGATCCACAGTGTCGAAAGCCTTTTGGGCATCCAGACTAGCCATGGCAAGCTGCTCAGGTGTATTTGTATTAAAAATTGTTTCAGAGATAATTAAAGCAGCATTTATTGATGAGCTATAGTTTGTGAAACCTCTTTGCATAGGGTTCTGTTGTTTGTCAAAAATACAGTCAATTCTTTCTTTTAGAATGCTTTCCAGTATTCTCATGATGGTGTTTGTGACAACAATTCCTCTGTAATTACCAGGTATGAACTTATCTTTACCTTTCTTATGTACAGGGGTTAGTATTCCTTCTTTGAGCTCATCAGGGACATTCAAGTCAGTACATATATTGTTCAAGATATCAGTGACTATCGGTGTTAATTCTTTTGTGGCATATTTGAAGTGTTAAGCGAAGAGTCCATCTTGATCTGAAGCTTTGCCGCTGTTAAGGTTTTTAATTGCCCTTTCAACTTCTTGTTCAGTGATTTTATCAATTGGTGTTCCCCTTATAAATTCTTTTTCATATATGAGCATATTTTGCATTTCAATCATATTGTTCTCTGCAGAAGAGTCTGGTGGTGTCGCGAGCATTTCAAAATGACTCTTCCATACATTAAGAATTTCACTTGGTTCAGATTTTTCTTCTCCGTTTATTATAAGAGTAGTATTACCTTGATCTGCTTCATTTGATCTTTGTTTTTTAATAATATTATAGAACAATTTCTGGTCTTTTTCTGAGGCACTCATAAGTTTATTAATATATTTGCGTTTAGAATCAGCTTGAGCTTGGTTCTGTAACTTTCTCAGTTTTCTTTTTTCATGTGTCATTTCAATCTTAGTTTGTTCACATTTTCTCCCACTTAGTTTCCATTTCTTAAAGAGGCTTTTACACTTCTTGGAAGTTCTATCTATACTTTTATTCCAAATACTTTTTCCTACAGTTTTTAAGGTTTTTAGTTTCCTGTATCTTGGTATGGCTTTAGCACCAGAGGAATGAAGCACTGATTTTAATTTCTCTACTTTCCCAGCCACTGTTTCTTCAGTCATAGACTGTAACTTTTCACTGATTTCTAGTTTGTATTTATCACTATCACATTTACTCCAGTTTGGTTTTGTCATTATCCTTTTCCTTACCGGATTTGATTTAGTTTTGACATTGGCTGCAACGGTCAAAGTAATTAAAGTGTGATCAGATATATTAATGGCATTCATTTCTTCTGTTTCCATATCTATAACAAGGCCTTTGGCTTTTTGGTTTAAGACGAAGTAATCAATTTGTGAAGAGTATTTCCCATTGTGATGGAAGAAAGTGTCCTTTTTTTCATTACAAACATGTAGTTCATTCTCTCTAATAAAATTGTTAAAGATTGTGTCTCTCCGCTTGTGTCTGTGAATAGACGCATTCATGTCTCCTGCAATAATAGTATGATTGGTTTTATATTGATTACACAGTTCAGATAATTGATCAAGTGTATCTTTGTAGTCTGAATCTCCATTTATACTGCTAGACGGCATGTACGCATTCATTAACAGAACAATTCCATTGTCAGTATTGATTTTCAGGACATTTAGTCTTGTATTTCCAGTGTTTAAGATTTCCACATATGGTTCTATTGATTTCTTGAAAAAGATACATGTGCCACCAAATCCTCTTCGAAGATTAGAATCAAACCTTGGAATTTCATCGTCGGTTGCAGCTGCAATAACTGTATACTCTTCATGTAATTGATCTAAATAATTTTTCTCAAGCGAGAATAACCAATGTTCTTGTATGCATAGAATATCAAAGTCTGTAATGATTGATTTAAAATATGTCAGATTACTTTTAATATTTTGTATGTTGATACTCCCTATTTTTATTGTAGCCGGTCTGCGGTCGCTGCTTGGCCTTTGCATAAAAAAGATTTTCTAATTGGATTCACATTAGAGTTTGTTACAACTTGGTCAGTTAGCTCTATACTTATATTTGGTTGACTATTTGGTATCACTGCATTCTGCTCTTCCGACTGTATTTCGTTTGCCGAGTTCAAGGATGCAGTTGATCGTGGTTGTAAATTATCCTCCACTATTACCGTAGATCCAACAGCTGTGGTTGTTAAGTGTGTTTGTTCAGAAACCACTGGCGATATCTGTGCTGGTTGTTCTTCTGTGCTGGTAGGAGGCTGTTGTATAGTAGTTGATAAGGGTTGTTCTGTAGTTATAGTCTCTGTTTGTCCCATGTGCGCTAAGGGTTGTTCTGTAGGCATAGCTGGCGCTGGATGTACCGGAGCTACTGGAGGTATCAGATGCCTCATACCTATGGGAGCCATTTGTGGCCCCATAACTACTGGGGGTTGTGGCTGTCTAATAACCATTGGTGGTGGTGGTGGTCCTGTACCTATCTGTGCTGTGTGTTGTCTAATAAATGTTGGTGCTACAAATTGCTGTGTGGGTGGGATCGTTAAGGGCTGATGACCTCTAATCATTGTTTGATGTCCTTGGAACGCACCCATTTGTGAATGCAAAGTACCCATAGCTGCAAGTGGTGGTACAGAGTTTGTTACAGTAGGTATATACCTTGGACCAGTTGGTGGCGGATGTGCATTAGGTATAGAGTATTGCATGGCTCCCAGTGGCGCAAACGAATGCCTGTAGTTTAAACCAGGATGAAAAGGTATTTGTGCATGTCCAGTAGCTATCAATGGATGCATTTGATGGATATTTGGATTCCATGAGCATGTAGGGTTGAAGAAATCTGGAACTATAGTTCTACTAGACATCATCTGACATAGCTGAATTTGAGTTTGCATATTTGCGGTTTCAATTTGATGTTTTGTTTTCAACTCCATTATATCCATTTGATGCTTCAGATCATATTGTAGTAATTGTAATTGTACTTGGATATTGTCAGTATTTTGTTTTTGTAAATTTGTATTCATAGAGTTTTCACTATTGTTTATTGTATTCTCTTGAGAGTTAAGATGATTTATTTTTTCTTTGAGTAAATTGATAGTATTCATATAATCACGGTTCGTAGACTCGAGCATGACGATTCTTGCTTTGTGTTCTGCAATTTCTTGCGCGGTAGTGTCTTGTCTTTTTGTAGATTTTTTTGTTTTAGTATTTTGCTTAGTATCAAATGAAATGTTCTTTTGCTTATCAAGGTCAACACTTTCTTGCTCATTAGAAATATCATTATCAATAGTATCATAGTCGCTAATAGTCTCATTTTTCTTGTTTTTATTCAGCACTTTCCTATGAGTTATTGGTGTGAGTACCTGAGGTTGCGCTAAATTTTTATCTTCCTCAATTAACAACACTGAATTTTGTAGTTGGTCCTCATGCACATCTGTTGTGCTGTCATCTTGGTGAGATAGAAGCTTGCACGATTTACATATGTATTCAAGTTCATTGTTTTCAGTATATTCTTTTTCCATGTCTAATGAGAACCTTTCACATTTACAGTGGTACCATAATTTACAGGCATCACATTCAATTGATGTATCTGAATTTATACAAGTTAAACATGTTGGACAGTTTTGTGTATCGGCATCTTCTTCTTCTGCTGAACGGTCCATCACACAGAATGTTTCTGCGTTTTTTGTTGCCATGGTGATACTTTTCTTCGGTAGCACTAGTTGGGTTTCTGTAGATCTCTTTTTAGATGGTGCTTTTCTTGCTTTTTGTTTTAACGGGCGAGATTTGCTACTTTTATTTTTTATTAGTTTAAGTGCAGCCTCACACACTTCAGATATTTGTTGGTTATAAAATTCAATGTCACATTTATCATGAAACTCTTTACAGATTATATGCAGGTCCTTTGCCAAAAACTGGTCATAGCCTACACCATTAACAGTAACTCTACAGGTGGAAGAATACAGATTTACTCGATATTGTTGATTACCTGTTTCTTTATCTTTGATGGAAAGTGATATGTCCATAATTACATCATTATTTCCGTTTGTGTTTTCACATTTTCTTTCAGTAGCTTCACAAACTAAATCTGGGTGACTGTGGAAGTAATTTAGAGTACATTCTTTGAATAGTTCATAGGCAGCGGCAGAGAAAGTGATAACTGACGTATCATTTTTGTCAACAATATCTATATCTGCATCTCTGTTAGCAGCATCTATCTTTTGCTTGAGTAGCTTTTCTGGGTCAGGACAATATGGAGCTCGTATTTCTCTCTTTCCAGACGGTGTGTTGGTTTCAGGGGGATTTCTAGTCCTAGAGGCTCTACGTAGCTGTATCTGGCTTGCCATTCTGTGGGAGTGCATATATACTTAAAAGCCAAAGTTAAAACCCCTTAAAATATCAATCAGTAAAAGCGAGTAAGACGCAAAGAATACAACTAAGAATGTTAAAAGATGCTAAAGTTTTTCCACTTTTCATACACTTTTAAAACTATTAAAATGTTAAAATATATAAATGTTCAGCATATGAATAGTTCCACAGCACCTATTATGACGGTATATGGAAGGTAAATGATGTTTGGAATAGACTATATTTGTGTCTATTTATAGATGTCATAAACAAATACACAATATATGAGAAACTGTCTAATGTAAGTGTTCCAGTTCTGTGATAAGCTCATACAGATGCAATACTAATTTAAACCAGCTAGACTATTTGTCGTTTTCTAGCTTTTTACTCAGCGCTATGCATTTCCCGCCATTATGGCGTGAGCGCGACAGACCACACTGAAAAATAAGATTATTTCTGTTTTATACCACAGATTTTACACAATATTGGTTATGAAACCACAAAACACAACTTCTAAAACTATCTCGGTGAATAAAACGTCTGAAATTCTCAACGTAAAACAGTAAAAACTGATAAAATTCAACACTGCTAAAAATTCGTGCAACTTCATAAAACGGAAACGGAAACGCCATCAAGCTATATAGTGGCTGGGGTGGCCCCAAAGGATGGATGGGTGACCTTTAAGGGGTGTCCCGATAGGTTAAATACAGTAATCTACATTTGTATACCAAAATTATGTTAAAAGTGTATCGTTTTAACATTTGAAAGGCTTTACAATGTAAATATCATGTTAAATTAACTTTAAAGGCAGTAAATAGTTTTTCGGGGTTACTTTGATTCAGAATGCAAATTTCGGCTGATTTTTGCGTGGAGGGGTGGGCACTTTTGTTGGCTTATTCACCGCCTATCTTGTAAGTTACGGCAACACTTTTTGTTCAGTTGATATCAGCATAAGTGTCTTAGGATTTAGGACAGGTTACATTTTATTTTATTTTATTTAAACATCTAAAAAACTTAAGGTGGCAGGGGAGCGGTTTCGTAGTTTTGGCCCCGTCGATTTTCTGTATAAACAGGACAGGGTAGATATAAAGGCATATCTATCTTACTGGTTATTTATCGTTATTAATTCTTTAATATATCTGGGGAATGAGGAACGGTTAATGATTGTACATGGCGGGTGTTTTAAAATTCCTAGCTCCGTACTTCCGGTTGAGGCTAAAACATATATATCAGAACAAAAAGTCGGCCAGACGCATGGCTGTCATCCATCCACTTTTTTTCAAGAGAAAATTAGGGAAATAAAGTGGTGTTTGGCAGACACATTCCACACCACCTGGGTATGCATCTATGTTCGTACTATACATATATGCTACGAAATTGGATTTAAAAATATAAAATGGATGAATAGCAGAGTTCAAAGTGAGGCCCGTTTAGGCTATTTTTGGTCTATAAAATTTGGGTGATTTGGCCGAATTTCACTACATCTGGCGTGAAAAGCGACAGGTGCATAGGACCCGAGAGCCGTCTTTATGTAGTCTATAGTATCTACAATGGTTCATAGTAGTTTCAAAGAAAAATAAGCAAAAACGAGATTTCTATGGATATTTCAACACTGGTACCCAAACGTCAATGTGGAATTCGCAAATCTGCACTCCCCTTCCACCTTAATTAAGGAAAATAGACAAAATTTCAAACTACTAAAATTTTGACTTTTTGCATTTATTTAAACCCATTACGGAATGAACTGTATTATATAGTGGTTTTTATTCATTTCTGAGTACTAAATTCGGCCTGGAGAGTCCCAAAATGGCAGTGGGTGGCCATATAACAAGAAGCTAAGGACCCCCAGCCAGTAGGATTCGTATCATAAACGGCCAAAAGAAGAATATGTGCCTAGATAATGACTATATATGCTATTTTGTTTAAAAGTAGCACATGTGTCTATATCTAGCAATGCCATCAAAGCTATATAGTGGCTGGGTGGCCCCAAAGGATGGATGGTGACCTTTAAGGGGTTGTCCCGATAGGTTTAAATACAGTAATCTGCATTTGTATACCAAAAGTATGTTAAAAGTGTATCGTTTTAACACTTGAAAGGCTTTACAATGTAAATATCATGTTTTATTAACTTTAAAGGCAGTAAATAGTTTTTCGGGGTTACTTTGATTCAGAATGCAAATTTCGGCTGATTTTTGGAGGGGTGGGCACTTTTGTTGGCTTATTCCCGGCTATCTTGTAAGTTACGGCAACACTTTTTGTTCAGTTGATATCAGCTAAGGGGTCTTAGGATTTAGGACAGGTTACATTTTATTTTATTTAAACATCTAAAAAACTTAAGGTGGCAGGGGGCGGTTTCGTGTTTTGGCCCGGTCGATTTCTGTTTAAAAGGACAGGGTGTATAAAGGCATATTTCTTTGGTTTTTATCGTTTTAATTTTTTAAATTTTTGGGGGAATGGGAACGGTTAATGATTGTACAGGGGCGGGTTTTTTAAAAATTCCTGCTCCGTATTTCGGTTGGGTAAAAATATTTCAGAACAAAAGTGGGCCCGACGCTGGCTGTACCATCCATTTTTTTTCAAGAGAAAATTGGGGAAAAAAATTTGGTTTTTGGGCAGACACATTCCACACCCCCGGGTAGATCTTGTTCTACTATACTATATGCTCAAAAATTGGTTTAAAAATAAAATGGTGAATGACGTTTTCAAAGTGAGGCCCGTTTGGTATTTTTGGTCTATAAAAAATTTTGGGGGATTTTGGCGAAATTTTCCCAATCTGGGTGAAAACGACAGGTGCATAGGCCCCAGAGCCGTCTTTAGTAGTCTTTAGTATCTGCAATGGTTCATAGTAGTTTTAAAGAAAAATAAGCAAAAACGGATTTCTATGGATTTTTCAAAACTGGTACCCAAAAAACAATGGGAAATTGCAAATTGCACTCCCTGCCACCTTATTAAGAAATAGCAAAAATTTTAAACCACTAAAATTTTGTTTTTGCTTTATTTAAACCCATTACGGGGAAAGAAATGTATTATATATGGTTTTTATTCATTTCTGAGTACTTAATTCGGCCCGGAGAGTCCCAAAATGGCAGTGGGTGGCCATATAACAAAGAAGCTAAGGACCCCCAGCCAGTAGGATTCGTATCATAAAACGGCCAAAAGAAGAAAATAGTGCCTAGATAATAACTATATATGCCATTTTGTTTAAAAGTAGCACATGTGTCTATATCTAGCAATGCCATCAAGCTATATAGTGGCTGGGGTGGCCCCAAAGGATGGATGGGTGACCTTTAAGGGGTGTCCCGATAGGTTAAATACGGTAATCTGCATTTGTATACCAAAATTATGTTAAAAGTGTATCGTTTTAACATTTAAAAGGCTTTACAATGTAAATATCATGTTAAATTAACTTTAAAGGCAGTAAATAGTTTTTCGGGGTTACTTTGATTCAGAATGCAAATTTTGGCTGATTATTGCGTGGAGGGGTGGGCACTTTTGTTGGCTTATTCACCGGCTATCTTGTAAGTTACGGCAACACTTTTTGTTCAGTTGATATCAGCATAAGTGTCTTAGGATTTAGGACAGGTTACATTTTATTTTATTTAAACATCTAAAAAACTTAAGGTGGCAGGGGAGCGGTTTCGTAGTTTTGGCCCCGGTCGATTTTCTGTATAAACAGGACAGGGTAGATATAAAGGAATATCTATCTTACTGGTTATTTATCGTTATTAATTCTTTAATATATCTGGGGAATGAGGAACGGTTAATGATTGTACATGGCGGGTGTTTTAAAATTCCTAGCTCCGTACTTCCATAAATATCAGAACAAAAAGTCGGCCAGACGCGCGGCTGCCATCCATCCACTTTTTTTCAAGTGAATCTTGATCTTGATCTTGATCTTGATCTTGATATTTTACGGTGATACATCTCATCGACATTTTCTCACCGCGCCTGCGCCAAGTGTTGGGAACTTACAATTAGTCCAACTTTTTGATACAACTAATAAATAAATCCACTGTTTTTTTTGAGATTCTGTAGCTCTGAATGAGTTCGCGTGGTAGAGAATTCCAATCGCGTAATGTATTAGGTATGAAACTGTACTTATAAACGTCTGTCCTGGCATATATAAGGTTAAAATGTTCCTCGTGTTTGTTTTTAGTGACACGTATAGGTTTAACTAGATGGTCCACTGGTACTGACGCGGTGTTATTTAAACCTTTACAGAATAAGATTAGACGACTCTGTTTTCTTCTTTCCTTTAGAGGTTTTAGCTTTAAGTCATTTAAAATTCCGGTCATGCTTCCTGGGTCGAAGTTGTAGTTTGATGTGATGAATCTTGCTGATCGTTTTTGTACCGCTTCGATTTTTTCTTGTAAATATTGTTGATGTGGGTCCCAAATTGTACTTGAATATTCTAAAACTGGTCTTATTAAACCTTTATACGCTTGAAGTTTGACATCCTGAGGACAAGCCTGTAGATTCCGTCTTAATAATCCCAATGTTCTGTATGCCTTATTACACGTTTCTTCAATATGTTTATTCCAAGTAAGATCACATGTTATATTAACCCCCAAATATTTGATTGACTTCAGAAATTCCAGGGGAGTATTTTTAAGGGTGTATTGATATTTTATGATTGATTTTTTTCTAGATAAGGTCATCATATTACATTTCACTGGTTGAAATCTCATCCCCCATGTTGTTGCCCACTCTCCTAATTTATCAATGTCTTTTTGTAATTCAAAGCAGTCGTTGTCAGTTAGTATTTCCCGATAACACACACAATCATCTGCAAATAATCTGATATTTGATGCAATATTATCAGAAATGTCATTAATATGTATTAAGAATAAGATAGGTCCTAACACTGTTCCCTGTGGTACTCCAGATAGAACTGATGATACGTTGGATGATTCACCGTTAACTATTACACACTGACTGCGATTTACCAGAAATGAGTCAATCCAATTTAAAATATTGGGTCTTACACCGTATTTATGCATTTTAGATTTCAGAAGTTCGTGTGGCACGGTATCGAACGCTTTTTAAAAATCCAGAATAAAAATATCCACTTGTTTGTTTCTGTCTACTGAATATGCCCAGTCATTAATCACTGTTGCTAGTTTTGTTTCGCAACTGTGATGTTTCCTAAATGCATGTTGCCTACTATTAAGTATATTATGGGCTTCAAAATGTTTCATCAAATTTGAACAAATAATGTGCTCTAGCACTTTACAACAGATACAAGTCAATGATACAGGGCGGTAGTTACTGGGTAAAGATTTATCCTTCTTTTTATATAATGGGCATATATTTGCCATTTTCCAGTCATCCGGTATTTTACCTACATTAATTGATTGTTGAAATAAATGTGCCAGAATATCTGCAATGCTTGGGCCGAGCTCTTTTAACACTCTTGGATGTAACGAATCAGGTCCCATCGCCTTATTTACATTTAGTCCTATTAAAAGTTTTTCTACCCCTTTCGATGTCACTATTATGTTTTCCATTTTAACATTACCATCCTTAAAAGATACAGGTACTGATGTCGTGATGAATATTCAGTTTTTGTAAAAACACCTGTGAATTGTTTATTCAATGCATTTGCTTTATCGCTATCAGATTCAACTGTCCTGCCATCTTCTGTTTTTAAGGGAGGAATTCCAGATTTTTCTGATTTTTTACTATTAATATACTTCCAAAAAGGTTTCGAGTCGCTCTTGATGTCCCCAATAAGATTATTTACGTATGAATCATGCGCGATTTTTACTTCTTTTTTTACTGATAGTCTAATTTTTTGCCATTTATTTTTCAGTCTGGTGTTGCCTGTTTTTTTTAAAACTTGAATGAACACGATTACGTTTTTTAATAAGTGATTTAATCTTGTTAGATATCCATGGTACTGACTTCGCTCCCTTACTTCTTTTGCTAGGAATGTTTTTCTTTATAGATTCTAATACTGCAGTTTTGAATAGGTTCCAATTCTTTTCTACACAACGATCATTCTGATATCCATTAAAATATTTATCATTACTAAAATTAGTCATTTCATCTCTCATTGTACTGTAATCCCCTTTGGAGTAAACTAAAAATGTTCTCTTTTGCTGTTTTTTATAGGGTTTAAAATTTGTAAATGTGCCCATAATAACATCATGATCACTAAATTTATCAGGTGAATTAATGTTCTTTATCTGGTCAGGAGTTGTTGTAATAAAAAAATCTAAAGTATTATTTTCCCTGGTTGGAAACATAATAACTTGCTCCGCACTATTCTCATTTAAAATGTCTATAAGTATTTGGCCGTCACAATCACTTAAGCTTGACCCCGTTTCTTTATTAATTTTCTTTTCCCAGTCAATCTTTCAAAAGTTCAGATCCCCGAGTATGTGTATATTTGGTATTATATAAGATTTAACTTTCTCCTTAATTTTAAGAAATTGTTCTCTTAACAAGTTCATATGTTCCACTGGTGAGCTTGGTTCTCTGTACCAGCTTCCGAAGTAGTGATCTTTCCCATTCAGAGATACTTTAGACCAAACAGATTCCGATTCATTTTCTAGAAATGTTAACGGAGCTGAATTTAATGTTGTCTTAATAAGTAGCATTGTTCCTCCCCCATGTAGGTTCCTGTCATTTCTATAAACGTCATGGTTCAATGTTTCCAGTATAATTTCACTTGTACTAATTGATGAATCAATTTTTGTTTCTTGTATAGCAACAATATCTGGACTTTCTACCTCTAAAAATGACTGAATTTCTAATTTCTTTCCGCGTATTCCATTTACATTCATAGAAACAATTTTTATGGAATTTGCCTTAACAGTTTTCTTTTGTGGTCTTTGGTTATTTATCTTACTTTCTGAGAGTATTTCATACTGATTTCTCGTTTCAACACTAGACGCAAAACTTGAAAAAGATGTCGACAGATTAATTGCATTGCACTCAGGACACGACCAAGAGCAGTTAGTTGCATGTATTACCATGTATTCCGCTTCCGACACTACGGCACAAGAATTGTGAAACCATACCTTACATGCATCGCACTCGATAGCGGGGTCAGAATTATAGATACCCTCTGTACATATACCACACGGAGATACACAGTTTTTGCAAAACCAATTTTCAGATGAAGTCTGTTCTTTATATTTGTCATTGCTTATTCCTGCACATTTAGCATGTGACCATTCATCACACTGTACAGCCTTGTCAAGCCTCTTGACAATACGATCACATTGATTACAACAACTTCTGGTGGGCCCAGGGTTACTTTCAATATCCCCTGCTATGATTAATATCAGTTTAACGAATTTAGGATTTGGCTTAAAAACAAAGGGTATGTTCCATCTTTTCACGTTTCCATAGTTAGTAAGATTCAAAAATATATGCATTGGGCTGTTCTGGATAGTGGGTGGGGTACTCGCTACCATGTGGCCTTCTAATTCTTCTTTCCATGCATTTTGTCCTTCTATGGCACAGCATTTTGATAAGACAGTTAAAAATAAAACTATGAGATTGCTCCAATACATGATGAATGATGCCAGTGATTAATCAAAGCGCTCAAAGCGCTGATGGTGGCTGCTAATCAATGTATAAAATATTCTTAAGAAAGCGACATCTGAGGAATTGTTAATATAAACCGGAAGAACTCTTTTTTCAAAATGGCCTTGGTTATATAATTAATCCTTTTTCACTGCCAGTCATTGTTTATGTACACAATGATTCAGTCTTTAACGAATAGTTTTGATCCTTTTTGATTATTTGCGACGAAAACTACAACATAAATTACATCGACGATGTTTTACTATAAATAAATAATATAAGCTTTTTCTCCAAATCATTTAGCTTTTAAGATTTCTTTCTAAAGCTTTTGGACAGTGCCTGTCATGAATTATATACACACTGATTTGGTCCTTATCAGATAATCTGTGAGATTTTTTGAATGAAAACAACACAAACATATGTCGCCGTACTAGCTTTTGTATGGGTAGAGCTTTGGGTTGTATTTGGGACCCTGGGGTTGGTAGTAAGGATTAACAGATACGATCCTGTATGATATGATCCTGTAATTATATATACACATTCGTACACACAAATCTAATCAATAATGAACAAAATACATACAATTACATCAATCGACCAATACAATTCAATGAAACACATATAAAGGTAACTATAACACATGTTTACCTGTAGTTATATAAATATACAATCACAAATAATGGATTTCATTTGATGGGGCACAAAATGGCATTGTTTACGTTTTGAATGATGGCGGAGAAAGCGGAGAGTGGTGTGATTGGTTATTGACGAGTGCAAAAGTTAATCGAACAAAATGGGATAAGTGACGGAGAGACTATCTAAATCTCTAAATACGACTACATACTTTACTAATTAAACTATTTAGAATACACTATTCCTGCTATAAAACGGGTTCTTTTAGAATACAGAGACTGACAATTGACATGTTGAAATATACATTTCACAAAAAGACCTATTAAACATAAAGATGCTAACAGGGACCAAAATGTACAAATCCACCCTACGACACATTCCCCCCGGCTGAAAATGTCGTCCCGACATTTCAAATACATACTTCCAGAATATTATATCCTGAAACAAACACGTAATTATTAAGCCTTAATATAATAGTGGTTACTTCTATTACATATCATTTATAATAAACAATGCAATATTAATGTAATATTTGCATGAAAATGCAACACACAACTTCGCCACCGTAAATATAACTGGCATGCTTATGTCAGGCAAACCTGTAATAAACAACATAACAGTTAAACAATAATTTCTGATATCATGTCATACACTTTTAAGTCAAACATACATATCTATGAATACAGTAATTCAGTAATGAGGTATTCTATATTACAACATTGAATCAGCATGTTGGAGCATATTCAGCTATAAGGTAACCCTATATTTCCTCAGACAACTTCCAAAGGTAAGTATATCTATACGTATTTCACACTCTTAAAACATGTAGTATTTCATCGTAGAATAGTTTTCACAGTTTAACAAATACCGTGCATATTTATTTTTTCATTCCAATACTAAAATGGTAAGTATAAAACTACTTTCATTCATTTATGGCAATGGCAATTTATTTTATCTTTCACACTTATTCATCGTCCATTCCGATGCATATTTACACATGAATACTTTTGTATAACTTGAGCATACAGGTAAGTATTTCATTTTTCACTCATTATTCAACAGGTAATTGTTCTGTCTTCAGTTATGAAGGTAAGTATTAATAAACATTCCTAATACAGGTAAGAGTTCATGTTTTCATAATACACCAAGGTAAGTATTTTTCAGTTCACTATGTATATATCCTTATTGTTGAATATCATCATGAAGTTGATATTTCAGTTACTTCATTATCCATTCGTCTGTGCGTTGCCATTGTGGAACTCGGCGGGATCGTTTAGGCCTGGATGATACATTGTTGTTCTGCATCGTGATTTCTGCGTTGAGGGATTACATATTTGGGGACGTGATTGTTATGTGCAGCAGCATCTTCTATTGGCAATGGAGCTTTAAGTGGCAAGAGGAGGTTTCTGTGAAGCGTGCGAATTTTTCTTGACTTCGGATTCTGCTTCTTTACTTGGTACACCGGGATGTTCTTATCTGGTTGTGATAGAACAATATATGGTTCTGACTCCCATTTGTCGGCTATCTTGTGCTTGCCCCTGATGGTAACATTTCTTGCCAGAACAATATCGCCTGGATGTAGTTTAGCGGCCCTTGCTTTCTGGTCGTATATGTTTTGTTAGTATTTCCCTTTTCCTCTGCGGTTTTCTTTGCTTTTTCATATGCAAAACTAAGTCTGTCTCTTAGCTTGCGGACATATTCATTCCTTGTCTTGGCTTTGTCTTCATCGAAATGAATACCAAGCAAGGCGTCGATGGCAAGTTTTGGCTGTCTCCCGAACATGATGTAATATGGAGAAAAGCCGGTAACATTGTAGGCATGGACCAAAGGCGCTACGTATGATTTCCAGTCAGCTTTCTTGGTTTCCTACAGGGTTCCAAGCATCTTTAAAAGCGTCTGGTTGAACCTTTCTGTCATACCGTTTCCCATGGCGTGGTATGGAGTGGTGTGGGACTTTTCTGTGCCTCCCAGAATACATAGTTCTTTTATGAGACTAGATTCAAAATTAGCTCCCTGATCGCTATGTATTCTGTCGGGAAATCCATAGTGGACAATGAACTGTTCAAATAACACTTTAGCTGTAGTCTTAGCAGTTTGGTTCTTGGTAGGGTAGGCTTGGGCATATCTTGTAAAGTGATCTGTAACCACAAGTATATGTTCAAAGCCTCCTTTGGACTGCTCTAGACTAAGGAAGTCCACACAAATAATATCCATAGGCGCGTTCGAAGATATGGACACCAACGGTGCTGTTCCTGGCAATGTTTTCCTCTTAATACATCTTGGACATCGTTTGACCTTTTCTTCGATGAAGGCATCCATCCCAGGCCAGAAGAAACGTTGTTTGAAGAGTGAAGTTGTTCTGTCACGGCCTTGATGGCCAAGGTCATCGTGAAGAGCATTGAAAATTTCATCTCTTACTGCATCTGGAAGTAGCAGTTGTTTGCATGTCTGACCTTTGTACTGACCGGATCTAAACAATACACCTTCTTTGAATTCAAGTTTGTCCCAATCACGTAAATACTTGACCGCTGGAGAGACGCTGCCACTGACCCGCTTAGCTGACGGTCTAGTGCTTTTTCCATGTGGTCGATAACTTTAGAGATGATTGGATCTTGACGTTGTGCCCGTTTCCAATCCTTTGAACTCAAAGAGTGTGACTGAATGATGTCAGCTGGTACTTCATCTGATGGAATAGGATCTAGTTCTTCCATAGATTCTGGTGTCAATACTGATGTTGCCAAAGGAGTTTGTGACGGCTCAGCTGAGGATGCTAATGACATAGCCATGATAACGGATTTATCGATGGTGCTTTCATTAGACGTGTTGTCGGTTATTCTTGATAACCCATCAGCGTCAGCGTTGTTCTTGCCGCTTCTGTAAGAGATGGTGAAGTTGTAATTGGACAATGCAGCCATCCACCTTTGTCCAGTTGCATCTAATTTTGCTGAGGTGTTGATATATGTCAGTGGATTGTTATCAGTAACAACAGAGAATACTGCGCCATAAAGGTAATCGTGAAATTTTTCTGTTACTGACCACTTCAAAGCGAGATATTCCAGTTTATGAGCAGGGTAATTTCTTTCTGATTGTTTAAGGCTCCTGCTCGCATATGCAATAACCCGGTCCTTTCCTTCCTGTTTTTGATAAAGTACTGCGCCAAGACCTTTCGTAGATGCATCTGTGTGTAGTTTAAAAGGGAGTTTGTAGTTTGCATATGCTAGGATTGGAGGGTTTATCAGTTTCTCTTTTAGTTGTTGAAAAGCGCTTTGCTGCTCATTTCCCCAAACAAATGGCTGTCGTTTGTCTCTTCGTTTGGTGGCTGGTTTACTTGATTTAAGAGGATGACCAATCAGAAGGTTGTTCAGTGGTCTAGCGATGGTTGCAAAACCTTTGATGAAACGTCTGAAGTAACCGACAAACCCCAAAAATTTCCTGACTTCTTTGACTGATGTAGGTGTTGGCCAATCTTTTACAGCTTTTGTCTTTCAGGATCTGTTTGGATACCATCTTTAGAAACGACATGTCCGAGGTAAGTAATTTGATCTTTGAAGAAATGACATTTTGAAGGATTAATTTTCAGTTTGTTTTCTGATAATCGCTGGAAAATGGAGTCTAGTCTATCAATATGTGAATCTATGTCTTCTGAGAAAATAATGATGTCGTCTAAATAGATTAAGCAGTCTTTCAAATTTAGGTCACCCATGCACCGTCCATCAGGCGTTGAAAGGTAGCGGGCGCGTTGCAGAGCCCAAATGGCATACGATTGCATTCATAGAAGCCAAGTCCCCACACTTGAAAGGCTGTCTTCTCTTTGTCTGTCTCCTCCATTTCGACCTGCAATAACCAGATTTTAAGTCCAATTTCGAAAAATAACGAGATCCTGACAACATATGTAATGTATCATCGATTCTGGGAATTGGGTATGCATCTTTCTTCGTTCTAATGTTCAACTTCCGGTAGTCAATTACAAAATCTGATTGACCCGTCTTTCTTACGAACTTAACCACATTTGATGACCAGGGACTGTTTGATTCTCGAATTGCACCGACGTTGAGCATTTCTTGAAGGTGTTCCCGAACTTCGTTGTAGATTGCAGGAGGGATTTTTTCTATAAGGCTCTTTGAATGGGATGTTGTCTGTTAGTTCGATTTTGTGTCGAACCGCTGAAGTATGTCCTAGATCATGATCGTTCTTTGGGAAAACAGACTCCCATCTCTTAAAAAGATTATAGACTTTCCTCTTTTGTTCAGACGATAGTTTAGAATCTTCTATGTCAACACCAAATTCTTTCCTTTATGTTTTCTTCATTAAATGAAGTTTCTTTTCTTTTTTCAGGTAACCTATGTTCGTCATCTAGCAAAGAATCTTGTGATCTTGGTAAGTATGCGTTTTCATTTTGGTCATTATGTTCTGGTGTAACATGTTTGTTTTCTATTTCAGACTGACACTGAAGACCTGGAGATGGATCTGACGTTTGACTTGGAAATCTTGGTAAGTAATCCGACGAAGGACTCGGATGATCAGGTAAGTAGTTTTCTTTTTCCATTACAGGTGCTGTGACTTGATTAGACGTTACACCTTTGTTGGAGACTTGTATATTGTTGTCACTGATAGAATTGATATTTGTTTTATTAGGAGCTTTGTCATTATTTCCAATATCTATGTTCCGTAGAACCTTCACTTCATTCAGATGACAAATTTCTGATCTGGGTGGTATTTTCATGACTTTTGCAGATAAATTGCATATTTTCACTGGAACACGAGCTGTTTTTCCTGCGTTTGTTAGTTCGACAACTCGAGGACATACTAAAGGTTTCTGATGGTAACTATCATCTATTGGTTCCGTTACAGCTGCCTCTACATTTCTCACTTTTCGAATGAATCCACTAACTGTTCTTGTTTCCATAGGTTGAAGTGTGACTGCCTGTGTAGTGGTTACTCTGCCAACTGACGCTGATCCAACAGACATAAATGCAGCTTTCCATTCGTCAGGCGTTTCTTCTAATTCTTTATGCTTCTCTTTCAATTCGCGAATGATGTTTGTGCCAATCAATACAGGAACACTGTGATGATATTCCGTAGTAGGTACCACTAAGAACAAAGTTGTTAAAGAACCATCTTGGAAGTTTTTACTCTCTACAGTTGCTTCGATGTAACCGAGATAAGGTACCACTGTTCCGTTCGCTGACTTCACCTCTAATTCAAATTCATCTAAACTGTGAAGTTCTGGTTTGTTAGCCATGTTGTTATAAAACATTCAGAAATTGAGCTAACCATTGAACCGCTGTCTATCAAAGCTTTTGTTTCTATGCCCTCCAAGTAATAGATGTTTCATTTGATGAACCTACAAGTCTGTTGAAAAATTTATAGTAGGGCAATTTTCAGTATCTTTGCTAGCATCATGCCCTGCGATGGAAGCACTTAGGAGTTTAAATTTTCATTTGTAGGCTTTTTATCACTTCTGTCTTCAGCCTTTCTATTTTCAGCTCCTTTAGAACCATCTTTATTGTCGTCACCCTGTTGCCTAGGTGGACCATTATATCTGTGGTTTTGTCTATCAAAGTGTTCTCTGTAATATGGTTGTCTAGGTTGTCGTAGTATTGATGATAGAAGGGTCTTCGACCTCTTGAGTAATTTCCTCTATATGAGTATTGATAGTTTCGTTGTGATGCTTTGTCGTTGCTTTTACTTTCTGCACCTTCTTTCCTTATATTCTCTATTTCTTTCTCTAATTTGTTCATTTTGTCCATCAGTTGTTGCATCATCGACATCTGTTTGTCAATGGCTGAACCTGTTTTCATTTGTTGTTGCTGTATAATTGATTCCTGTTTTATTGGAGGTGGTGTCTCTTTTTCTTCTTTCATCTTTGAAGTGTCGTCTAGTTCAACATTTTGTAATCAGCCGCTGACCTCTTCAGTTCTTCTTCTTCAATTCTCGCTTTCTTCCTTAGCTGTTCAAAGTTTGCTGGAGACTCAAATGTTACCCTTGTATTGTTTCTCAATTTCTCACTCTTTAAACCTTTCCAAAAGCGCTGCTTTAACAAGCTATTTTTCTTGCTTTCAGATATTTCTCCAGTCTCGACTGCTAGCTGCATAATTGACTCAAGTCGTAACGCCCAATCTGATGATGTTTCTTTTTCTTTTTGTTTAGAATTAAACAAATCTTGCATGATAGAATCTTCTGTTTGTGTTGTTCCATATATATCCTCTAATTTTCTAAGTATGACATTGGAGCTTGCCATTGGGTCCATTGTGAGTAGTATTTTTCTTGTTTGACCCCTTCAATGAATTTCTCATTGTTTGTGCTAAAGTTTCTGGATACATTCTGCTTTTAACGATGCACTCTACTTCTACTTTCCATATTTTAAAGTCTGTACCATCGAATGGTGGAATTTGGTTTTCCAAATCCAGAAGTTAGTCTTGTTACATTATCACCACTATAATCACTAACAATGTTATCAGATGTTTGTCTTGCATTTATATTCATATTTCTGTTTCTGTCAATCACAGTTTCATGGAATCGTTGTCTATCGTTGTAAATATCATTGTCTCTATTTCTATCGCTGTATCTGTCCATATATGTGTATCCTTCATTACATCTGTCTTCAGTTCTGATTCCATAACTATCTCTATCTTTCATCTCTGTCCTATTTCTATCTCTTCCCTCTAGTCTATCTCTATCTTTTCTGTCTACTTTTAAAGCTAATTCCTCTTCTCTGGTTTTCAGTAACTTCAGTTTCTGTTCTCGCAGGTTCTCGAGTTCAATCTTTTTATCGATTTCTTTTTGCAGCTTTACTCTTTGCAATCTCTGTTTTTCTAGCTCACTCTCGGCAAGTTCTAAACTGTGTATTCTCTGTAAGAGTTTCGCTTCTCTTCTTCTTTGATTTTTCTTTCTAAATCTATTTGTCTGTTCTGGTCATGCAGTTTCTGTATCATGTCATATTCTTTTTCCAAGTCTGACTGAACTGAACTTTGATTTGTCATTCTAAATCCATCTTCTTTGTAATGTCTCGAGTATGGATCACTTGACGCTTTTGTATCTCTGAGATTCATGAATCTCCTTTCTCTATCATAATATTCTTCTTGTTTCACTATATCTGGTTCATTGTACTGTCTAACATGGTAACCTTTATCTTCATGTCGTTGACTATATCGTCGTTTCTATACTCAAGGTCGACATTTCTATGCTGTGTATTTCTCTCATATCTTCTGTCAATATTGCTTTTTGGAATATACACCCTTCCAGCTCCATCTCTGAAATGTGTTGGTATTTCAGAATATCCTTGTTGCTTAATGCTGTCAGTACCAAACATTGTATCTGCTATTGTGTTTCCTTGTTGATGGTAGTCATATTGTGTATCTGCATCACCATATTTCGACGAAATTTTATTCCTCTTACTACTCGTATCTTCATTTCTTGTTATCCTCGGATTTTGTTCACCCGTTCTATAATTCGTAGTTTTATCCCTGTCGTTCTGCCGATCTGTGAATTTTGTTTGTTTACTTTCAGGTGTAGATTTAATCATTGTACTTGTTGCAACATTAGTTTGATCTAATATTTGCATTACTCTCTCTTAGGAATGTCAATTTCTTGTCTAATTCCATTATTTCTTCAGTCAAGTTGATATAACTTGTATCTGGATCCATTTCATTATCATCTTCACACCTTTGAACTACTTCATCAAAAGATACACTTTTCCTTGCGGGTATTCTGTTTGTCACCTGAATATGAATTGTTTCTAGTGTCTTTTTCACTTGTTTCGTATTTTCTATGTCTATCATAACTGCCTCCTGTACTACTACTTGATCTGCGAATCTTTCACTGTTAGCACCATTAAAGTTATGTCTCTTATTTATGTCTGCTAAAGTTATTCCCTCATTCGTAACATCCTCTTCATAATCTCTATACATTTTGCAACTATCAGAACTTCTTTTATGATTTCCATGTGTCTCTTGTGGCCTCCTATCTTGTTCTCCATATGTGTAACTCATTGTCTTTCTACTATCTCCTGTATAAACATTTTGTCTATGTTGCTGTTCTCTCTCTCTCTATCCATTTGAAGTCTATTTGATTGAACTCATTTCTCAAATCATATTGATTACCATCTTGTCTACACTGCTGCTCTCCAGCAATTCTCATTCCTTGTTCTACACTAACACCATCATCTATTCTCCTATTCAATCTTTCATTTCTTAAATCATCCTCCGCTTGCCTTTGTTGTTGATGTTCTCTAATAGCTGCTCTTCTTAGTTTCCTTTGTTCCCTTTCAGAAGTTTGAGGATCCATGATTGAAGTCAAGTATTACTATTTCAAATTTCAGAATTCTATAATTCACTTATTTCAAACATTCATCACTTTTCTTCACCATGTACTACTCATTGTTTCAAGTATTCATCAATTTATTCACTATGCATTATTCATCATTTCAAGCATTCATCACCTTCTTCACTATACCATATTCACTATATGTTTCATTCAGCACTAATTTCTAAACTCTGACCAGGTATTTTCACTATACAGTAATTTCAATACTTTCTTACTATACCTTCAGACTGATCAGTATTCACTTATGTTTCAATTTCATGAATGAATTGTGAATTTCTTTCACTATTTCACTTTTCACTATTTTATTTATTTTCACTTTCAATATGTTTCACTATTTGATATTTGCAATTCTCAGTTATGCAAATCCTTCTGTAATATTTCAACTACTTAGTTCATTTTCGATTAACTACTTCACTACAATGATTTGTGAAAACTTTTCACATTCACTTCAAAATTTCACCTTCACTTCTATATTTCAACTTCACTTTCAGTATTTCACTTTCACTTCAAAAATGTCTGTGATAATCTTTATAAGTGTATGCTTATATTAGTACATATGTTGTATGAATATGCACTATGTATATAAGCTTTAAATAAAGCGTACTCTTTATGATATGTAAATATTTATTTTATGTTTTATGTGTGTGCAATGTAAAAAATATCTGTCAAAAATTTTTTAAAAAAAATCCGACTCAGCTGGACTCGATCCGGCAACCTCGAGATTACAAAGCCGACCGCTTTACCGACTGCGCCACGCAACTGATATACTATATATACGCTATAATTTTCGATATGGTTAATAATACCGAGTACACGTGTTCACCGACTCGTTTCAAGGACAATCAGTCGCGGATAAGGTTAAATTTTCTAAGTATAGACAATATCACAATATCTTACAGAATATTGTTTCCACAAAGTTCTGTAATATATCAATATCTGAAGCACTTCAGTAGGTCTACAAACGATTTATGTATAATATTGTAGTGGGAAAAGATTGATCAG
The DNA here is from genome assembly GCF_021730395.1 of Mercenaria mercenaria. NCBI lineage: Eukaryota > Metazoa > Mollusca > Bivalvia > Venerida > Veneridae > Mercenaria > Mercenaria mercenaria. The sequence goes on along the minus strand of NW_026463065.1, from coordinate 5,804 downwards.
GCCAGTTCAACACTTATTTATTTATTTTGAAAAAAAATAAATTTCTCACACTGACTACTTAATGCTATCACTTCTACTCTGTATATCTATCACTTCTACTCTGTAAACTATCTATACAGTACTGGTAAGAAGGCCTGTTAGTTATAATGCAGTTAGTAAGTGCTGTGAAGAAAAGACAGAAAAAGAAAGAAAAAATGACTTCAATATAAATTTAGGGCAAATGTAAATAATGACACAATTATTACAAATAACACCCTGAAACACAAAACTTATCCTAAACACAAAGCAAAATACTCCATAAACACAATAACATAATATAAATATATTAAGTCACTCTTTGCTGGGTCTATCACTGGAATCCTGTGAATGATATATTGTAAGGTCAAAGGTCAAATTTCCTTTGGGTCAATCTCCATCCTTGAATATAGACACTTGTAGTAATTCCTCAAGTTTATAAGGCCTTATACTTATTTACTATAGTACTCACTATACTTCATCTGTGCACAGATCTTTATAGCTGTCTCTATTTACCATATGGTTGCTCAACAGAGGGGATGATCCCTTGAAGTCTGTGAACGTTCTTGCGTGCCAAAATACCATTCTTGGATCTTTGAAATTCACCCGTTGGGCGCCACTTCTCACCCTGTGACATTTGGCGCCCAACGTGGGACCGTGACGGCATTACACTGGTTAGTCTCCGACACCTGTAATTGCTTATATATAAAGTACCCGCTGAAATTCGAGGACGAATTTCAAAATGGTGGGGAAATATGTCACGGTAGAGAACCTGAATATTAAAACGGGGAGAAAATGTGTAGGCGGCCGGATAGCTCAGTCGGTAGAGCATCGGAACGGTATTCTGAGGCCCCGGGTTCGAGTGCCGGTCTGGCTGCACATTTTTCTCACCCTGTGACACATACACCACAAATGCACCCGTCAGAATGTCAGTTCTGCAACCAGTGTATTTTAGAGGTGCATCAATTATCATTCCATCCGTTATACTAAAAAATCCGCTTGACATAACAGCAGGCTTCGCAAAAATGCTGGACATTAAGTCAGACAAACTTACATCTTTAGTCAGACCGAGAAAAAATAGAAAAATATGTAACTGGCGAAACGAAACCGTTTTAATTTTTGTGGGCAGCGAAGCGTGACCACAGATTTACCATACCACAAATTTACGGTCAAAATGCTTATCCGAAACCGAAGAACAAGTACACTGTATGCTGTCACCTGACCTGGTGTACGGCGAGAAAAAGTTAAGATGGCGGACCTGGATATTGAAGAAAGGTAGGCTCCCTGTATGTTCATTGATTTCTCTGTTAATATTTCCTTTAGGGGAGAATGTTTTGTCGTATAACACGGCACTGACATTTGTCTTTCATCGGGTGTATACCATTACCCCAGACGACGTCTCGATTTTCTAGACTTTGACCTTGAATGCAACAAAAACAACGGAAAATAAATTTAAGCGAGGAGAGACTCGGTTTTTCGAATTTTCCATCCCTTTCTTGTGCGATTTCTGCCAGTTTATGAAGTAGACACAGACTATGTACATAGACAAAACGTGTGTATCAGCCAGTTCCCAGAAAGCCGCATATTTCTTAAAAACTACTCGTTTTAAAATTTGCCATGTGGACGGTCAGAAGGCCGAGGTTATTCTGTCGGTGTACGGAAAGACGACGTCCAAAAGTGTACTGTAAGAAGACAAAAATTCAAAGATTTTGCTACGAAATTGTGTACGGAAAGAAGACAAAATCCTGACACGATCATTTATTAACTATATTTCGACATTAGTGCTGCCAATTTTCAATGTTTTTCAAAACAACAGAATTTTAAAGATTATTGAAAAACTATGTTTCTGTATTTAGCTCAGATCTATTCTTACATACGTTTTCTTTAGACGATTTTAATTTGTTGGGAAGGAAAGTACAGAGGGATTCTAACCTTGTAGTGTTTTTTTTACCTGAACACTTGAGCTCACTTATGTCATAATTATGCGAATCCTTCGTGCAAATACATTTTTTTTAAATATTTAACACGATTTTAAAGTATGACATGCTGTTCTTTTAGAAGAAACTTTGGAGTCGCCATTTGAAAAGTTATTTATGATCGACATTTGAAATGTATTTTGACGTATCGGCTTAGACAAGATCAGGTGTTGATTTTCAATAAGATCATTTACTGAAATATGCTTTAAAATACAGTTATACTGATGATAGTATGTTAAAATGAACACCTTTCCATAGGTATATTTAACACCTTGTAGGTACTATCATTAATGTTTAAGGATGTAGGAGCGAATTTTTTCTAACGTTAAGAATTTTTTCATACTCTGTGGGCTTGACGAATATTAGTTTCTAAGACAAACAAGAGAAGACAAAACACAGGTCACCGATGGTGGTACCTGATAAAATATGTAATATCCCATTTAATGCTATAGGGATTTCTTGTCTTACAGGTTGATATGAATACAATGTGATGTCAGAATTCGATAAGCATAAATGTCACTAACACATCTCTTTCATTTTTACATGTTGACATAATTACCCCACCCACTTTATTTTCAATGGAAAAATGTATTTGGATCTACAGAAAAATTCTGACGGTAAGATTTTCAAAATGTTTTGCAGCTTTAATGACACATAAAAATGCTTCAAAACGGAAATAAAAAAGGTTGGGGTCACCGTGTATCTAAGAGATTTATGAAGAAAAACTGTTAAAAACTGGTGAATTTTGATATCATTTTGTTATTTTTGTTTTAATCTATATTTTCTAGATAAAATAAAGTGCTATCTTGAAAACTTTTATTTCAAATACAGGTTATTGTTATATGTATCAGTCAGGAAAATATCAAAACCAAACCTGATCTACTTTCGTAGATATTTGAAATTACCTACCTCTACCCTATTGTAAATCTTACGTTAATTTTAGGCAATTGCCAGTCAAAAATAAGGATGTTTTTTTTACAAAAAGTAGAATCTATTTCGTTAAATGGTAAATTATTAGTCAAATTTTAATTATTTAGCATTAATTCTTGGCAAAACTTTTGTTAAAATTCAATGCTCGAAGAAACATTTTTCAAAATGGCGGATATCATAAAAAAAACGCTTGTACATCCTTAAGAAAATCAACATAGACATGATAGAGATCAAAAAGTGGCTTTTTAGCGCCTTTTGATGCAAAATGTTTTTCAGTATTTCGTAATAGAGAAAATACACTTACAACAATACAAAGTATAAAGTATTGATTTAGTAGGTATGTCACTAAAGAGTAAAGAGCTCCAAACTCTTTTGGAAATCAAATTTGCCACTTAATATAAAAGATGTAACGGAAAATGTGAGTATAGACCTGCGTAATGTTGTTTTTAATGTTATTAGGTGTATGCTCTGACTGCAAAAACAGAACCCTTATTCATGCAATACCTTTAACACTTTTGTGTTACGGTTTATGTTATCTGTGCCTTTAGCTGTTTTGGAAATTTTAGTGATGTTTTCTGTGAACATTTTGACCAGTATTTACTCTAAATTCGGCCTTTATTAATTTATGACAATGTTTCTGGAAGAACTATTTACAAAATTGGCGGAAATATTCCGAGTCCGCGATTCGAACCATAAGCCTATTTATGACTGGACTCTTATTTACTTAAATATGACAGAATCACAATTAAATTGAAAACAAATTGCTATGCAGGCATCTGTTTTTGACATACAGTGATAAATCGAATGAAAATTGTAGCTGTATATTCATTTGTTCAAGTTAGCTCACATGATCAGGTAAACCACAATACTGTTATCTCTCCATACTTTGCCTCCCAACAAACTATGGTCGCCCAAAGCAAGTGCATGAAAGAATATATCTATCAGATTATATGCAGATATTAAACATCATTCAAATGAGCTAAAAACAGAAACAAGTTCATTCTAATTTTTCAATAATCTTTAAAATTCTGTACGGTTTAGAGAGACTGGAGAAATCTTTGGAAACACATTGAAAACTGGCAGCACTAATGTCGAAAAATAGACCACATTAATCCTTCTAAGTTATAGGGTAAGGCAGCTGGTGATAGTGTCAGGATTTTATCTTCATTCCGTACATCATTTCGTAGCAAAATCTTTGAATTTTTGTCTGCTTACCGTACACCGACAGAATAACCTCGGCCTTCTGACCGTCCACTTGGCAAATTTTAAAACGAATATTTTTTTAGGAAATATGCGGTTTTCAGTGAACTGGCTGATACACACGTTTTGTCTATGTACATAGCCTATGTGTACTTCATAATTTGGCAGAAATCGTGGAAGAAAGGGATGGAAAATTCGAAAAACCGAGTTTCTCCTCGCTTAAATTTATTTTCCGTTGTTTCTGTTGCATTCAGGAGCAAAGTCTAGAAATTCAAGCCATTATCGGAGGTAATGGTATAGAACCGACGAAAGACAAATGTCAGTGCCGTGTTATACGACAAAACATTCTCCCCTAAAGGAAATGTTAACAGAGAAACCAATGAACAAACGAGGAGCCTACCTTTCCCCAATATCCCCGTCCGCCATCTTGCATTTTTCTCGCCGTACACCAGGTCACGTGACAGCATACAGTGAAGTAGTTCCATGTCCTCCATAAATTTTACTTAATTCAAGTCTGTTTAACTTTCAGAAAGCTTCTGAGATTCAACTTTATCAAAAAATGCACTGCTTACGTACAAATTTGTCGTAATCTATATTTTATAACAAAAACAACGCGTATGAAAATGAACATGCTTGCTTTGATCACATGACCAAAACAATTCTTCATCACGTGACCAAATGAACTATAAATAACCTACACAAAAAGTATAGTTCTTCAGCACTATCCGCGTAGATCTATAATCGGTATTAAAACCAAGTTGCGTCTTTTGTAAACGTTTTGAGTTAAAACTCATTTCATTCTAGAAAAGTTAATCGAAATTTTATTATTATAACAACACCAAAGAGCTTGTTTTGGTCACATGATCAGAAAACATCTAACTAACACGGCATGCGTTCGGATAAAATTGCACCCGTGTATCCGTTGAACTTTGTAGCATAGAAATGGTTTTATGGAAAGATATATTGCATGAAATCAACAGAAAAGGTGTTATCCTATTTGTTTTTCATAGAGAAAGATACGATCCCTTCATGATATTTACGTAAATAATTTTTATTTGCACGACTTAGGAAAATATTTGCAGCCGTAACGGAGGGGGCGAAAAATTCGTACCTGTTCCCCGAAAATACGAACGTATGCAATTCAGTTTGATTTAATATTCATTTCCGATTGGTGTTTGTGATTGACATATCATTAAAGGGTATAATTAATTTGAAAGAAACATTATTTTTAACAAATTCGCCTTTTAATCGCCGGTAGATTTGCGGTGTTTTCGTCCCCAGATATTCACGTTCTGGCTTACGATTTCTTCTCGGATAATTATACAATAGCGGGATTCGGAAGACTGCAATGAAATCATTTGAGATCATTCAAACTAAGTTAGAAAAATTTCAGTTTTCAATATTTGAATTTGAACAATAAAATTCGTAAAAAGATCCTTTGGAAGCATAGAATGCAGCCAAGAAGAGTAATAGCAGACCCGGTTTGATTGAGTCTGTTCATGAGAGGTAATGAAATGTGCCCCCTAGCGCCGGCTTAAGCAGAACTCTATTACACATATGTTGAATGGACTCCATGATCCCAAAGGACCAGAAAATATAACAACACTAAAACATGCATATCGTCATGATTATGGGGCATATTATATTAATCTACAGCTGAAAATTGACTGAATGCAACCCGAA